>NW_027141078.1:187500-221409 GCF_036365525.1 Heterodontus francisci
GCCCTCCTCCCTCTCTCTCTCTCTCTCTCTCCGTGGCCCTCTTCCCTCTCTCTCTCCGCGGCCCTCCTCCCTCTCTCTCTCTCTCTCTCTCTCCGCGGCCTCCTCCTCTCTCTCTCTCTCTCTCTCGCGGCCCTCCTCCCTCTCTCTCTCCTGCGGCCTCCTCCCTCTCTCTCTCTCCCTCTCTCTCTCTCTCTCTCTCTCTCTCTCCGCGGCCCTCCTCCCTCTCTCTCTCTCCTCTCTCTCTCTCTCTCTCTCTCCGCGGCCCTCCTCCCTCTCTCTCTCTCTCTCTCCGCGGCCCTCCTCCCTCTCTCTCTCTCTCTCTCCGCGGCCCTCCTCCCTCTCTCTCTCTCTCTCTCCGCGGCCCTCCTCCCTCTCTCTCTCTCTCTCTCTCCGCGGCCCTCCTCCCTCTCTCTCTCCGCGGCCCTCCTCCCTCTCTCTCTCCGCGGCCCTCCTCCTCTCTCTCTCCGCGGCCCTCCTCCCTCTCTCTCTCCGCGGCCCTCCTCCCTCTCTCTCTCGCGGCCCTCCTCCCTCTCTCTCTCCGCGGCCCTCCTCCCTCTCTCTCTCCGCGGCCTCCTCCCTCTCTCTCTCTCCGCGGCCCTCCTCCCTCTCTCTCTCTCCGCGGCCTCCTCCCTCTCTCTCTCTCCGCGGCCCTCCTCTCTCTCTCCGGCCCTCCTCCCTCTCTCTCTCTCTCTCTCGCGGCCTCCTCCCTCTCTCTCTCTCTCTCTCTCTCCGCGGCCCTCCTCCCTCTCTCTCTCTCTCTCTCTCTCCGCGGCCCTCCTCCCTCTCTCTCTCCGCGGCCCTCCTCCCTCTCTCTCTCCGCGGCCCTCCTCCTCTCTCTCTCCGCGGCCCTCCTCCCTCTCTCTCTCCGCGGCCTCCTCCCTCTCTCTCTCCGCGGCCCTCCTCCCTCTCTCTCTCCGCGGCCCTCCTCCCTCTCTCTCTCTCCGCGGCCCTCCTCCTCTCTCTCTCTCCGCGGCCCTCCTCCCTCTCTCTCTCTCCGCGGCCTCCTCCCTCTCTCTCTTCCGCGGCCCTCCTCCTCTCTCTCTCTCTCCGCGGCCTCCTCTCTCTCTCTCTCCGCGGCCCTCCTCTCTCTCTCTCTCTCCGCGGCCCTCCTCTCTCTCTCTCTCTCCGCGGCCCTCCTCTCTCTCTCTCTCTCCGCGGCCCTCCTCTCTCTCTCTCTCCGCGGCCCTCCTCTCTCTCTCTCTCCGCGCCCTCCTCTCTCTCTCTCTCCGCGGCCCTCCTCTCTCTCTCTCTCCGCGGCCCTCCTCTCTCTCTCTCTCCGCGGCCCTCCTCTCTCTCTCTCTCCGCGCCCTCCTCTCTCTCTCTCTCCGCGGCCCTCCTCTCTCTCTCTCTCCGCGGGCCCTCCTCTCTCTCTCTCTCCGCGGCCCTCCTCTCTCTCTCTCTCCGCGGCCCTCCTCTCTCTCTCTCTCCGGGCCCTCCTCTCTCTCTCTCTCCGCGGCCCTCCTCTCTCTCTCTCTCCGCGGCCCTCCTCTCTCTCTCTCTCCGCGGCCCTCCTCTCTCTCTCTCTCCGCGGCCCTCCTCTCTCTCTCTCTCCGCGGCCCTCCTCTCTCTCTCTCTCCGCGGCCCTCCTCTCTCTCTCTCTCCGCGGCCCTCCTCTCTCTCTCTCTCCGCGGCCTCCTCTCTCTCTCTCTCCGCGGCCCTCCTCTCTCTCTCTCTCCGCGGCCCTCCTCTCTCTCTCTCTCCGCGGCCCTCCTCTCTCTCTCTCTCCGCGGCCCTCCTCTCTCTCTCTCTCCGCGGCCCTCCTCTCTCTCTCTCTCCGCGGCCCTCCTCTCTCTCTCTCTCCGCGGCCCTCCTCTCTCTCTCTCTCGCGGCCCTCCTCTCTCTCTCTCTCCGCGGCCCTCCTCTCTCTCTCTCTCCGCGGCCCTCCTCTCTCTCTCTCTCCGCGGCCCTCCTCTCTCTCTCTCTCCGCGGCCCTCCTCTCTCTCTCTCTCCGCGGCCCTCCTCTCTCTCTCTCTCCGCGGCCCTCCTCTCTCTCTCTCTCCGCGGCCCTCCTCTCTCTCTCTCTCCGCGGCCCTCCTCTCTCTCTCTCTCCGCGGCCCTCCTCTCTCTCTCTCTCCGCGGCCCTCCTCTCTCTCTCTCTCCGCGGCCCTCCTCTCTCTCTCTCTCCGCGGCCCTCCTCTCTCTCTCTCTCCGCGGCCCTCCTCTCTCTCTCTCTCCGCGGCCCTCCTCTCTCTCTCTCTCCGCGGCCCTCCTCTCTCTCTCTCTCCGCGGCCCTCCTCTCTCTCTCTCTCCGCGGCCCTCCTCTCTCTCTCTCTCCGCGGCCCTCCTCTCTCTCTCTCTCCGCGGCCCTCCTCTCTCTCTCTCTCCGCGGCCCTCCTCTCTCTCTCTCTCCGCGGCCCTCCTCTCTCTCTCTCTCCGCGGCCCTCCTCTCTCTCTCTCTCCGCGGCCCTCCTCTCTCTCTCTCTCCGCGGCCCTCCTCTCTCTCTCTCTCCGCGGCCCTCCTCTCTCTCTCTCTCCGCGGCCCTCCTCTCTCTCTCTCTCCGCGGCCCTCCTCTCTCTCTCTCTCCGCGGCCCTCCTCTCTCTCTCTCTCCGCGGCCCTCCTCTCTCTCTCTCTCCGCGGCCCTCCTCTCTCTCTCTCTCCGCGGCCCTCCTCTCTCTCTCTCTCCGCGGCCCTCCTCTCTCTCTCTCTCCGCGGCCCTCCTCTCTCTCTCTCTCCGCGGCCCTCCTCTCTCTCTCTCTCCGCGGCCCTCCTCTCTCTCTCTCTCCGCGGCCCTCCTCTCTCTCTCTCTCCGCGGCCCTCCTCTCTCTCTCTCTCCGCGGCCCTCCTCTCTCTCTCTCTCCGCGGCCCTCCTCTCTCTCTCTCTCCGCGGCCCTCCTCTCTCTCTCTCTCCGCGGCCCTCCTCTCTCTCTCTCTCCGCGGCCCTCCTCTCTCTCTCTCTCCGCGGCCCTCCTCTCTCTCTCTCTCCGCGGCCCTCCTCTCTCTCTCTCCGCGACCCTCCTCTCTCTCTCTCTCCGCGGCCCTCCTCTCTCTCTCTCTCCGCGGCCCTCCTCTCTCTCTCTCTCCGCGGCCCTCCTCTCTCTCTCTCTCCGCGGCCCTCCTCTCTCTCTCTCTCTCCGCGGCCCTCCTCTCTCTCTCTCTCCGCGGCCCTCCTCTCTCTCTCTCTCCGCGGCCCTCCTCTCTCTCTCTCTCCGCGGCCCTCCTCTCTCTCTCTCTCCGCGGCCCTCCTCTCTCTCTCTCTCCGCGGCCCTCCTCTCTCTCTCTCTCCGCGGCCCTCCTCTCTCTCTCTCTCCGCGGCCCTCCTCTCTCTCTCTCTCCGCGGCCCTCCTCTCTCTCTCTCTCCGCGGCCCTCCTCTCTCTCTCTCTCCGCGGCCCTCCTCTCTCTCTCTCTCCGCGGCCCTCCTCTCTCTCTCTCTCCGCGGCCCTCCTCTCTCTCTCTCTCCGCGGCCCTCCTCTCTCTCTCTCTCCGCGGCCCTCCTCTCTCTCTCTCTCCGCGGCCCTCCTCTCTCTCTCTCTCCGCGGCCCTCCTCTCTCTCTCTCTCCGCGGCCCTCCTCTCTCTCTCTCTCCGCGGCCCTCCTCTCTCTCTCTCTCCGCGGCCCTCCTCTCTCTCTCTCTCCGCGGCCCTCCTCTCTCTCTCTCTCCGCGGCCCTCCTCTCTCTCTCTCTCCGCGGCCCTCCTCTCTCTCTCTCTCCGCGGCCCTCCTCTCTCTCTCTCTCCGCGGCCCTCCTCTCTCTCTCTCTCCGCGGCCCTCCTCTCTCTCTCTCTCCGCGGCCCTCCTCTCTCTCTCTCTCCGCGGCCCTCCTCTCTCTCTCTCTCCGCGGCCCTCCTCTCTCTCTCTCTCCGCGGCCCTCCTCTCTCTCTCTCTCCGCGGCCCTCCTCTCTCTCTCTCTCCGCGGCCCTCCTCTCTCTCTCTCTCCGCGGCCCTCCTCTCTCTCTCTCTCCGCGGCCCTCCTCTCTCTCTCTCTCCGCGGCCCTCCTCTCTCTCTCTCTCCGCGGCCCTCCTCTCTCTCTCTCTCCGCGGCCCTCCTCTCTCTCTCTCTCCGCGGCCCTCCTCTCTCTCTCTCTCCGCGGCCCTCCTCTCTCTCTCCGCGGCCCTCCTCTCTCTCTCTGCGGCCCTCCTCTCCCTCTCTCTCTCTCTCTCTCTCTCTCTGTGCGGCCCTCCTCTCCCTCTCTCTCTCTCTGCGGCCCTCCTCTCCCTCTCTCTCTCTCTCTGCGGCCCTCCTCTCCCTCTCTCTCTCTCTCTGCGGCCCTCCTCTCCCTCTCTCTCTCTCTCTGCGGCCCTCCTCTCCCTCTCCCTCTCTCTCTGCGGCCCTCCTCTCCCTCTCCCTCTCTCTCTCTCTCCGCGGCCCTCCTCTCCCTCTCCCTCTCTCCGCGGCCCTCCTCCCTCTCTCTCTCTCCGCGGCCCTCCTCCCTCTCTCTCTCTCCGCGGCCCTCCTCCCTCTCTCTCTCTCCGCGGCCCTCCTCCCTCTCTCTCTCTCCGCGGCCCTCCTCCCTCTCTCTCTCTCCGCGGCCCTCCTCCCTCTCTCTCTCTCTCTCCGCGGCCCTCCTCCCTCCCTCTCTCTCTCTCCGCGGCCCTCCTCCCTCTCTCTCTCTCCGCGGCCCTCCTCCCTCTCTCTCTCTCCGCGGCCCTCCTCCCTCTCTCTCTCTCTCCGCGGCCCTCCTCCCTCTCTCTCTCTCCGCGGCCCTCCTCCCTCTCTCTCTCTCCGCGGCCCTCCTCCCTCTCTCTCTCTCCGCGGCCCTCCTCCCTCTCTCTCTCTCCGCGGCCCTCCTCCCTCTCTCTCTCTCCGCGGCCCTCCTCCCTCTCTCTCTCCGCGGCCCTCCTCCCTCTCTCTCTCTCCGCGGCCCTCCTCCCTCTCTCTCTCTCCGCGGCCCTCCTCCCTCTCTCTCTCTCCGCGGCCCTCCTCCCTCTCTCTCTCTCCGCGGCCCTCCTCCCTCTCTCTCTCTCTCTCTCTCTCTCCGCGGCCCTCCTCTCTCTCTCTCTCTCTCTCTCTCTCTCTCTCTCTCTCTCTGCGGCCCACCTCCCTCTCTCTCTCTCTCTCTCTCTCTCTCCACGGCCCTCCTCCCTCTCTCTCTCTCTCTCTCTCCACGGCCCTCCTCCCTCCCTCTCTCTCTCTCTCTCTCTCTCTCCGCGGCCCTCCTCCCTCCCTCTCTCTCTCTCTCTCTGCGGCCCTCCTCCCTCTCTCTCTCTCTCTCTCCACGGCCCTCCTCCCTCTCTCTCTCTGTGGCCCTCCTCCCTCCCTCTCTCTCTCTCTGCGGCCCTCCTCCCTCTCTCTCTCTCTCTCTCCACGGCCCTCCTCCCTCTCTCTCTCTGTGGCCCTCCTCCCTCTCTCTCTCTCTCCGTGGCCCTCCTCTCTCTCTCTGTGGCCCTCCTCCCTCTCTCTCTCTCTCCGTGGCCCTCCTCTCTCTCTCTGTGGCCCTCCTCCCTCTCTCTCTCTCTCCGTGGCCCTCCTCTCTCTCTCTGTGGCCCTCCTCCCTCTCTCTCTCTCTCCGTGGCCCTCCTCTCTCTCTCTGTGGCCCTCCTCCCTCTCTCTCTCTCTCCGTGGCCCTCCTCTCTCTCTCTGTGGCCCTCCTCCCTCTCTCTCTCTCTCCGTGGCCCTCCTCTCTCTCTCTGTGGCCCTCCTCCCTCTCTCTCTCTCTCTCTCTCCGCGGCCCTCCTCCCTCTCTCTCTCTCTCTCTCTCCGCGGCCCTCCTCCCTCTCTCTCTCTCTCTCTCCACGGCCCTCCTCCCTCTCTCTCTCTCTCCACGGCCCTCCTCCCTCTCTCTCTCTCTCCACGGCCCTCCTCCCTCTCTCTCTCTCCGGCCCTCCTCCCTCTCTCTCTCCACGGCCCTCCTCCCTCTCTCTCTCCACGGCCCTCCTCCCTCTCTCTCTCCACGGCCCTCCTCCCTCTCTCTCTCCACGGCCCTCCTCCCTCTCTCTCTCCACGGCCCTCCTCCCTCTCTCTCTCCACGGCCCTCCTCCCTCTCTCTCTCCACGGCCCTCCTCCCTCTCTCTCTCCACGGCCCTCCTCCCTCTCTCTCTCCACGGCCCTCCTCCCTCTCTCTCTCCACGGCCCTCCTCCCTCTCTCTCTCCACGGCCCTCCTCCCTCTCTCTCTCCACGGCCCTCCTCCCTCTCTCTCTCCACGGCCCTCCTCCCTCTCTCTCTCCACGGCCCTCCTCCCTCTCTCTCTCCACGGCCCTCCTCCCTCTCTCTCTCCACGGCCCTCCTCCCTCTCTCTCTCCACGGCCCTCCTCCCTCTCTCTCTCCACGGCCCTCCTCCCTCTCTCTCTCCACGGCCCTCCTCCCTCTCTCTCTCCACGGCCCTCCTCCCTCTCTCTCTCCACGGCCCTCCTCCCTCTCTCTCTCCACGGCCCTCCTCCCTCTCTCTCTCCACGGCCCTCCTCCCTCTCTCTCTCCACGGCCCTCCTCCCTCTCTCTCTCCACGGCCCTCCTCCCTCTCTCTCTCCACGGCCCTCCTCCCTCTCTCTCTCCACGGCCCTCCTCCCTCTCTCTCTCCACGGCCCTCCTCCCTCTCTCTCTCCACGGCCCTCCTCCCTCTCTCTCTCCACGGCCCTCCTCCCTCTCTCTCTCCACGGCCCTCCTCCCTCTCTCTCTCCACGGCCCTCCTCCCTCTCTCTCTCCACGGCCCTCCTCCCTCTCTCTCTCCACGGCCCTCCTCCCTCTCTCTCTCTCTCTCTCTCTGCGGCCCTCCTCCCTCTCTCTCTCTCTCTCTCTCTACGGCCCTCCTCCCTCTCTCTCTCTCTCTGCGGCCCTCCTCCCTCTCTCTCTCTGCGGCCCTCCTCCCTCCCTCTCTCTCTCCGCGGCCCTCCTCCCTCCCTCTCTCTCTCCGCGGCCCTCCTCCCTCCCTCTCTCTCTCTCTCTCCGCGGCCCTCCTCCCTCCCTCTCTCTCTCTCTCTCTCTCCGCGGCCCTCCTCCCTCCCTCCCTCTCTCTCTCTCCGCGGCCCTCCTCCCTCCCTCCCTCTCTCTCTCTCCGCGGCCCTCCTCCCTCTCTCTCTCTCCGCGGCCCTCCTCCCTCTCTCTCTCCGCGGCCCTCCTCCCTCTCTCTCTCTCCGCGGCCCTCCTCCCTCTCTCTCTCTCCGCGGCCCTCCTCCCTCTCTTCGCCCCCCCACCCCCGCGGCACTCCTCCCTCTCTCCCCGCTGCCCTCCTCTGTCTCTCCCACTCGTCACCGTCCCTCTCTCTCTCTCTCTCTCTCTCCCCCCCTGGTCCCCCTCCCCCTCTCCCTCCACCCCCCACCCTCGTCCCCCACCCTCGTCCCCTCCCCCTCTCTCTCCCTCTCTCTCCCCCCGTCCCCCTCCCCCTTTCTCTCCGTCCCTCTGCCCCCTCTCCCTAGTGTCTCTCTCACCCTCCCCCCGTACCTAGTCTCCCACTCCCCCTCCCGCTCGTCTCTCCCTCCCCCCGCCCCACGTCTCTTTCTAACTCTCCCCGTACCCAGTCTCTCTCTCTCGCTACCCATCCCTCGTCTCTCCCCGTCCCCCTCCAACAGTTTGTGTTTGTGCATGTGTCTCCTCAGCAGAGGCTCGGAATGGAACTCTAGTGCCTTCTCTGAGCCTGCAGTGAGCTCGGAGAGGTGAATTGCTTGGTACGTCCCGCTCTAACCTTTGTTGACAGCTGCTTCCATGGGAACCGGGAGCTGCATGATGTAGTCCACTCGCTGGGTGTATTTCACCTTGCCGGAAGCCAGGCAATTGATCCTCTCCTCCACCAGGAAGCGGAACGCCTCATTGGGATTCTCCGAGCTCCGGCAATTCCTCTAGAGACACAGGGAACAAACCGGAGAACGTCTGATCGCATCTCAAGAACGGTCCCATGGTTCAGAAGCTTCAGTTCGTGTGCAGAAACTGGAGATTCGCGGTTTGTCCTCCACTGAAGACAGTAGAGATTTAATCGAAGTGTTCAAAATGATGAAGGCTGTGGATGGAGTTAGTAAGGAGTAACGGTTTCCATTGGCGCATGGGTTAGTACCCAGAGAATGACTGGCAGGGCCAGGAGGAGAGACTGGGGGCAGTGGGATTAGTTTGTGATTGATACAGGACCATGAGGATAGACTGTGGGCAGCGGGATTAGTTTGTGATTGATACAGGACCATGAGGAGAGACTGTGGTCAGTGGGATTACTTTGTGATTGATACAGGACCATCAGGAGAGACTGTGGGCAGTGGGATTACTTTGTCATTGATACAGGACCATGAGGAGAGACTGTGGGCAGTGGGATTACTTTGTGATTGATACAGGACCATGAGGAGAGACTGTGGGCAGTGGGATTAGTTTGGGGATTGATACAGGACCATGAGGATAGACTGTGGGCAGTGAGATTACTTTGTGATTGATACATGGCCATGAGGAGAGACTGTGGGCAGTGGGATTAGTTTGTTATTGATACAGGGCCATGCGGAGAGACTGGGGGCAGTGGGATTAGTTTGTTATTGATACAGGACCATGAGGATAGACTGGGGGCAGTGGGATTAGTTTGGGGATTGATACAGGGCCATGCGGAGAGACTGGGGGCAGTGGGATTAGTTTGGGGATCGATACATGACCATGCGGAGAGACTGGGGGCAGTGGGATTAGTTTGTTATTGATACAGGACCATGAGGATAGACTGGGGGCAGTGGGATTAGTTTGGGGATTGATACAGGGCCATGCGGAGAGACTGGGGGCAGTGGGATTAGTTTGTTATTGATACAGGACCATGAGGATAGACTGGGGGCAGTGGGATTAGTTTGGGGATTGATACAGGGCCATGCGGAGAGACTGGGGGCAGTGGGATTAGTTTGGGGATCGATACATGACCATGCGGAGAGACTGGGGGCAGTGGGATTAGTTTGTGATCGATACAGGGCCATGCAGAGAGACTGGGGGCAGTGGGAATAGTTTGGGGATCGATACAGGACCATGCGGAGAGACTGGGGGCAGTGGGAATAGTTTGGGGATCGATACAGGACCATGCGGAGAGACTGTGGGCAGTGGGATTAGTTTGTGATTGATACAGGACGATGCGGAGAGACTGGGGGCAGTGGGATTAGTTTGTGATTGATACAGGGCCATGCAGGGAGACTGGGAGCATTGGGATTAGTTTGGGAATTGATACAGGACCATGCGGAGAGACTGGGAGCAGTGGGATTAGTTTGCTATTGATACAGGGCCATGCGGAGAGACTGGGAGCATTGGGATCAGTTTGGGGATTGATGCAGGACCATGCGGAGAGACTGGGAGCAGTGGGATTAGTTTGTGATTGATACAGGACCATCAGGAGAGACTGTGGGCAGTGGGATTACTTTGTCATTGATACAGGACCATGAGGAGAGACTGTGGGCAGTGGGATTACTTTGTGATTGATACAGGACCATGAGGAGAGACTGTGGGCAGTGGGATTAGTTTGGGGATTGATACAGGACCATGAGGATAGACTGTGGGCAGTGAGATTACTTTGTGATTGATACATGGCCATGAGGAGAGACTGTGGGCAGTGGGATTAGTTTGTTATTGATACAGGGCCATGCGGAGAGACTGGGGGCAGTGGGATTAGTTTGTTATTGATACAGGACCATGAGGATAGACTGGGGGCAGTGGGATTAGTTTGGGGATTGATACAGGGCCATGCGGAGAGACTGGGGGCAGTGGGATTAGTTTGGGGATCGATACATGACCATGCGGAGAGACTGGGGGCAGTGGGATTAGTTTGTTATTGATACAGGACCATGAGGATAGACTGGGGGCAGTGGGATTAGTTTGGGGATTGATACAGGGCCATGCGGAGAGACTGGGGGCAGTGGGATTAGTTTGTTATTGATACAGGACCATGAGGATAGACTGGGGGCAGTGGGATTAGTTTGGGGATTGATACAGGGCCATGCGGAGAGACTGGGGGCAGTGGGATTAGTTTGGGGATCGATACATGACCATGCGGAGAGACTGGGGGCAGTGGGATTAGTTTGTGATCGATACAGGGCCATGCAGAGAGACTGGGGGCAGTGGGAATAGTTTGGGGATCGATACAGGACCATGCGGAGAGACTGGGGGCAGTGGGAATAGTTTGGGGATCGATACAGGACCATGCGGAGAGACTGTGGGCAGTGGGATTAGTTTGTGATTGATACAGGACGATGCGGAGAGACTGGGGGCAGTGGGATTAGTTTGTGATTGATACAGGGCCATGCAGGGAGACTGGGAGCATTGGGATTAGTTTGGGAATTGATACAGGACCATGCGGAGAGACTGGGAGCAGTGGGATTAGTTTGCTATTGATACAGGGCCATGCGGAGAGACTGGGAGCATTGGGATCAGTTTGGGGATTGATGCAGGACCATGCGGAGAGACTGGGAGCAGTGGGATTAGTTTGTTATTGATACAGGGCCATGCAGGGAGACTGGGAGCAGTGGGATTAGTTTGTGATTGATACAGGACCATGCGGAGAGACTGGGGGCAGTGGGATTAGTTTGGGGATCGATACATGACCATGCGGAGAGACTGGGGGCAGTGGGATTAGTTTGTGATCGATACAGGACCATGCGGAGAGACTGGGGGCAGTGGGATTAGTTTGTGATCGATACATGACCATGCGGAGAGACTGGGGGCAGTGGGATTAGTTTGGGGATCGATACAGGGCCATGCGGAGAGACTGGGGGCAGTGGGAATAGTTTGGGGATCGATACAGGACCATGCAGCGAGAATGTGGGCACTGGGATTAGTTTGTGATCAATACAGGACCATGCAGAGAGAATGTGGGCAGTGGGATTAGTTTGTGATTGAGACAGGACCATGTGGAGAGACTGTGGGCAGTGGGATTAGTTTGTGATTGATACAGGGCCATGCAGAGAGAATGTGGGCACTGGGATTAGTTTGTGATTGATACAGGGCCATGCAGAGAGACTGTGGGCAGTGGGATTAGTTTGTGATTGATACAGGACCATGCAGAGAGAATGTGGGCAGTGGGATTAGTTTGTGATTGATACAGGGCCATGTGGAGAGACTGGGGGCAGTGGGATTAGTTTGTGATTGATACAGGACCATGCGGAGAGACTGTGGGCAGTGGGATTAGTTTGTGATTGATACAGGACCATGCAGAGAGAATGCGGGCAGTGGGATTAGTTTGTGATTGATACAGGACCATGCGGAGAGACTGTGGGCAGTGGGATTAGTTTGTGATTGAGACAGGACCATGTGGAGAGACTGTGGGCAGTGGGATTAGTTTGTGATTGAGACAGGACCATGTGGAGAGACTGTGGGCAGTGGGATTAGTTTGTGATTGAGACAGGACCATGTGGAGAGACTGGGGGCAGTGGGATTAGTTTGTGATTGAAACAGGACCATGAGGAGAGAATGTGGGCAGTGGGATTAGTTTGTGATTGAGACAGGACCATGAGGAGAAAATGTGGGCAGTGGGATTACTTTGTGATTGATACAGGACCATGAGGAGAGAATGTGGGCAGTGGGATTAGTTTGTGATTGATGCAGGACCCTGTGGAGAGACTGGGGGCAGTGGGATTAGTTTGTGATTGATACAGGACCATGCAGAGAGAATGTGGGCAGTGGGATTAGTTTGTGATTGATACAGGACCATGCAGAGAGAATGTGGGCAGTGGGATCAGTTTGTGATTGATACAGGACCATGCAGAGAGAATGTGGGCAGTGGGATCAGTTTGTGATTGATACAGGACCATGCGGAGAGACTGGGGGCAGTGGGATCAGTTTGTGATTGATACAGGACCATGAGGAGAGACTGGGGGCAGTGGGATTAGTTTGTGATTGATACAGGACCATGCGGAGAGAGCGGGGGCAGTGGGATTAGTTTGTGATTGATTCAGGACGATGCGGAGAGAGCGGGGGCAGTGGGATGAGTTTGGAGATTGATACAGGGCAATGGGGAGAGAGCGGGGACAGTGGGATTAGTTTGTGATTGATGCAGGACAAGGCGGAGAGACTGGAGGCAGTGGGATTAGTCTGGTGATTGATACAGGGCCATGCGGAGAGAGCAGGGGCAGTGGGATTAGTTTGTGATTGATGCAGGACAAGGCGGAGAGACTGGGGGCAGTGGGATTAGTCTGGTGATTGATACAGGGCCATGCGGAGAGACTGGGGGCAGTGGGATTAGTTTGTGATTGATACAGGGCCATGCGGAGAGACTGGGAGCAGTGGGATTAGTTTGTGATCGATACAGGGCCATGCGGAGAGACTGGGGGCAGTGGGATTAGTTTGTGATCGATACAGGGCCATGTGGAGAGACTGGGGGCAGTGGGATTAGTTTGTGATTGATACAGGGCCATGCGGAGAGACTGGGGGCAGTGGGATAAGTGTGTGATTGAAACAGGGCCATGTGGAGAGACTGGGGGCAGTGGGATTAGTTTGGGGATCGATACAGGGCAATGCAGAGAGACTGGGGGCAGTGGGATTAGTTTGGTGATTGATACAGGGCCATGCAGAGAAACTGGGGGCTGTGGGATTAGTGTGTGATTGATACAGGGCCATGTGGAGAGACTGGGGGCAGTGGGATTCGTGTGTGATTGATACAGGGCCATGCGGAGAGACTGGGGGCAGTGGGATTAGTTTGGGGAATGACACAGGGCCATGCGGAGAGACTGGGGGCAGTGGGATTAGTTTGTGATTGATACAGGGCCATGCGGGGAGACTGGGGGCAGTGGAATTGGTTTGGTGATTGATACAGGACCATGCGGAGAGACTGGGGGCAGTGGGATCAGTTTGTGATTGATACAGGACCATGAGGAGAGACTGTGGGCAGTGGGATTAGTTTGTGATTGAGACAGGACCATGTGGAGAGACTGTGGGCAGTGGGATTAGTTTGTGATTGAGACAGGACCATGCGGAGAGACTGGGGGCAGTGGGATTAGTTTGTGATTGAGACAGGACCATGTGGAGAGACTGTGGGCAGTGGGATTAGTTTGTGATTGAGACAGGACCATGTGGAGAGACTGGGGGCAGTGGGATTAGTTTGTGATTGAGACAGGACCATGTGGAGAGACTGGGGGCAGTGGGATTAGTTTGTGATTGAGACAGGACCATGAGGAGAGAATGTGGGCAGTGGGATTAGTTTGTGATTGATACAGGGCCATGCAGGGAGACTGGGAGCATTGGGATTAGTTTGGGGATTGATACAGGACCATGCGGAGAGACTGGGAGCAGTGGGATTAGTTTGCTATTGATACAGGGCCATGCGGAGAGACTGGGAGCATTGGGAACAGTTTGGGGATTGATACAGGACCATGCGGAGAGACTGGGAGCAGTGGGATTAGTTTGTTATTGATACAGGGCCATGCAGGGACACTGGGAGCATTGGGATTAGTTTGGGGATTGATACAGGACCATGCGGAGAGACTGGGAGCATTGGGATTAATTTCTGATTGATACAGGACCATGCAGAGAGACTGGGGGCAGTGGGATGAGTTTGGGGATTGATACAGGACCATGCAGGGACACTGGGAGCATTGGGATTAGTTTGTGATTGATACAGGACCATGCAGAGAGACTGGGGGCAGTGGGATGAGTTTGGGGATTGATACAGGACCATGCGGAGAGACTGGGGGCAGTGGGATTAGTTTGGGGATTGATACAGGACCATGCGGAGAGACTGGGGGCAGTGGGATTAGTTTGCTATCGATACAGGACCATGCAGAGAGGATGTGGGCAGTGGGATTAGTTTCTGATTGATACAGGACCATGCAGAGAGAATGTGGGCAGTGGGATTAGTTTGGGGATTGATACAGGACCATGCGGAGAGACTGGGAGCATTGGGATTCGTTTGGGGATTGATACAGGACCATGCGGAGAGACTGGGAGCAGTGGGATTAGTTTGTTATTGATACAGGGCCATGCAGGGACACTGGGAGCATTGGGATTAGTTTGGGGATTGATACAGGACCATGCGGAGAGACTGGGAGCATTGGGATTAATTTCTGATTGATACAGGACCATGCAGAGAGACTGGGGGCAGTGGGATGAGTTTGGGGATTGATACAGGACCATGCAGGGACACTGGGAGCATTGGGATTAGTTTGTGATTGATACAGGACCATGCAGAGAGACTGGGGGCAGTGGGATGAGTTTGGGGATTGATACAGGACCATGCGGAGAGACTGGGGGCAGTGGGATTAGTTTGGGGATTGATACAGGACCATGCGGAGAGACTGGGGGCAGTGGGATTAGTTTGCTATCGATACAGGACCATGCAGAGAGGATGTGGGCAGTGGGATTAGTTTCTGATTGATACAGGACCATGCAGAGAGAATGTGGGCAGTGGGATTAGTTTGGGGATTGATACAGGACCATGCAGAGAGACTGGGAGCATTGGGATTCGTTTGGGGATTGATACAGGACCATGCAGAGAGACTGGGAGCAGTGGGATTAGTTTGCTATTGATACAGGACCATGCAGAGAGACTGGGAGCATTGGGATTAGTTTGGGGATTGATACAGGGCCATGCGGAGAGACTGGGAGCATTGGGATTAGTTTGGGGATTGATACAGGACCATGCAGAGAGACTGGGAGCAGTGGGATTAGTTTGCTATTGATACAGGACCATGCAGAGAGAATGTGGGCAGTGGGATCAGTTTGTGATTGATACAGGACCATGAGGAGAGACTGGGAGCAGTGGGATTAGTTTGTGATCGATACAGGACCATGCAGAGAGAATGTGGGCAGTGGGATTACTTTGTGATTGATACAGGACCATGAGGAGAGAATGTGGGCAGTGGGATTAGTTTGTGATTGATGCAGGACCCTGTGGAGAGACTGGGGGCAGTGGGATTAGTTTGTGATTGATACAGGACCATGCAGAGAGAATGTGGGCAGTGGGATCAGTTTGTGATTGATACAGGACCATGCAGAGAGAATGTGGGCAGTGGGATTAGTTTGTGATTGATACAGGACCATGCAGAGAGAATGTGGGCAGTGGAATCAGTTTGTGATTGATACAGGACCATGCGGAGAGACTGGGGGCAGTGGGATCAGTTTGTGATTGATACAGGACCATGAGGAGAGACTGGGGGCAGTGGGATTAGTTTGTGATTGATACAGGACCATGCGGAGAGAGCGGGGGCAGTGGGATTAGTTTGTGATTGATTCAGGACGATGCGGAGAGAGCGGGGGCAGTGGGATGAGTTTGGAGATTGATACAGGGCAATGGGGAGAGAGCGGGGACAGTGGGATTAGTGTGTGATTGATACAGGGCCATGTGGAGAGACTGGGGGCAGTGGGATTCGTGTGTGATTGATACAGGGCCATGCGGAGAGACTGGGGGCAGTGGGATTAGTTTGTGATTGATACAGGGCCATGCGGGGAGACTGGGGGCAGTGGGATTAGTTTGGTGATTGATACAGGGCCATGCGGAGAGACTGGGGGCAGTGGGATTAGTTTGGAGATTGTCACAGGGCTATGGGGCGAGAGCGGGGCAGTGGGATTAGTTTGAGGATTGTCACAGGGCTGTGGGGAGAGACTGGGGGCAGTGGGATTAGCTTGAGGATTGACACAGGTCCATGCGGAGAGACTGGGGGCAGTGGGATTAGCTTGAGGATTGACACAGGGCGATGGGGAGAGACTGGGGGCAGTGGAATTCGTTTGGAGATTGATACAGGGCTATGGGGAGAGAGCGGGGTAGTGGGATGAGTTTGAGGATTGTCACAGGGCTATGCGGAGAGACAGGAGACAGTGGGATCAGTTTGGAGATTGATACAGGGCACTGGGGAGAGAGCGGGGCAGTGGGATTACTTTGGTGATTGATACAGGACCATGTGGAGAGACTGGGGGAAGTGGGATTAGTTTGTGATTGATTCAGGGCCATGCGGAGAGACTGGGGGCAGTGGGATTAGTTTGAGGATTGATACAGGGCCAAGCGGTGAGACTGCGAGCAGAGGGATTAGTTTGTGATTGATACAGGGCCATGTGGAGAGACTGGGGGCAGTGGGATTAGTTTGGTGATTGATACAGGGCCATGTGGAGAGACTGTGGGCAGTGGGATTAGTTTGGTGATTGATACAGGGCCATGTGGAGAGACTGGGGGCAGTGGGATTAGTTTGGTGATTGATACAGGGCCATGTGGAGAGACTGGGGGCAGTGGGATTAGTTTGTGATTGATACAGGGCCATGTGGAGAGACTGGGAGCAGAGGGATTAGTATGGGGATTGATACAGGGCTTTTGGGAGAGAGCAGGGCAGTAGGATTAGTTTGGGGATTGATACAGGGCTTTTGGGAGAGAGCGGGGCAGTAGGATTCGTTTGGGGATTGACACAGGGCTTTGGGGAGAGACTGCGGGCAGTGGGATTAATTTGGTGACTGATACAGGGCTTTTGGGAGAGAGCGGGGCAGTAGGATTAGTTTGGGGATTGATACAGGGCTTTTGGGAGAGAGCGGGGCAGTAGGATTAGTTTGGGGATTGACACAGGGCTATGGGGAGAGACTGCGGGCAGTGGGATTAGTTTGGGGATTGATACAGGGCTTTTGGGAGAGAGCGGGGCAGTAGGATTAGTTTGGGGATTGATACAGGACTTTTGGGAGAGAGCGGGGCAGTAGGATTAGTTTGGGGATTGATACAGGGCTTTTGGGAGAGAGCGGGGCAGCAGGATTAGTTTGGGGATTGACACAGGGCTATGGGGAGAGACTGCGGGCAGTGGGATTAGTTTGGGGATTGATACAGGGCTATAGGGAGAGAGCGGGGCAGTAGGATTAGTTTGGGGATTGATACAGAGCTATGTGGAGAGACTGGGAACAGTGGGATTAGTTTGGGGATTGATACAGGGCCACGCGGAGAGACTGGGGGCAGTGGGATTAGTTTGTGATTGATACAGGGCCATGCGGTGAGACTGGGGGCAGTGGGATTAGTTTGGGGATTGATACAGGGCTATAGATAGAGAGCAGGGCAGTGGGATTAGTTTGGGGATTGATACAGGGCCATGCGGAGAGACTGGGGGCAGTGGGATTAGTTTGTGATTGACACAGGGCGCTGGGGAGAGTGCGGGGAAGTGGGATTTGTTTGGTGATTGATACAGGACCATGTGGAGAGACAGGGGGCAGTGGGATTAGTTTGGTGATTGATACAGGGCTATGGGGAGAGAGCGGGGCAGTGTGATTAGTTTGGTGATTGATACAGGGCTAAATGGAGAGAGCGGGGCAGTGGGATTAGTTTGGTGATTGATACAGGACCATGTGGAGAGACTGGGTGCAGTGGAATTAGTTTGTGGATTGATACAGGGCTATCGGGAGAGAGTGGGGCAGTGGCATCAGTTTGGTGATTGATACAGGGCCATGTGGAGAGACTGGGAGCAGTGGGATTAGTTTGGGGATTGACACAGGGCTATAGGGAGAAAGCGGGGCAGTGGGATTAGTTTGGGGATTGACACAGGGCTATGGGGAGAGACTGGGGGCAGTGGAATTAGTATGGAGATGGATACAGGGCTATGGGGCGAGAGCGGGGCAGCGGGATCAGTTTGTGGACTGTCACAGGGCTATGGGGGAAGACTGGGGACAGTGGGATTAGTTTGGAGATTGATACAGGGCTATGGGGCGAGAGCGGGGCAGTGGGATTAGTTTGCGATTGATACAGGGCTAAGGGGAGAGCACGGGGCAGTGGGATAAGTTTGGTGATTGATACAGGGCTATGGGGAGAGCACGGGGCAGTGGGATTAGTTTGCGATTGATACAGGGCTAAGGGGAGAGCACGGGGCAGTGGGATAAGTTTGGTGATTGATACAGGGCTATGGGGAGAGCACGGGGCAGTGGGATAAGTTTGGTGATTGATACAGGGCTATGGGGAGAGAGCGGGGCCGTGGGATTAATTTGGTGATTGATACAGGGCAATAGGGAGAAAGCGGGACAGTGGGATGAGTTTGTGATTGATACAGAGCTATGGGGAGAGAGCGGGGCAGTGGGATAAGTTTGGTGATTGATACAGGGCTATGGGGAGAGAGCGGGGCAGTGGGATTAGTTTGTGATTGATACAGGGCTATGGGGAGAGAGCGGGGCAGTGGGATTAGTTTGGTGATTGATACAGGGCTATAGGGAGAAAGCGGGGCAGTGGGATTAGTTTGGGGATTGATACAGGGCTATGGGGAGAGAGCGGGGCAGTGGGATTAGTTTGTGATTGATACAGGGCTATGGGGAGAGAGCGGGGCAGTGGGATTAGTTTGGGGATTGATACAGGACCATGTGGAGAGAGCGGGGCAGTGGGATTAGTTTGGGGATTGATACAGGACCATGTGGAGAGAGCGGGGCAGTGGGATTAGTTTGGTGATTGATACAGGGCTATAGTGAGAGCGCGGGGCAGTGGGATCAGTTTGGTGACTGATACAGGGCCATGCAGAGACACTGGGGGCAGTGGGATTAGTTTGGTGATTGATACAGGGCTATAGTGAGAGAGCGGGGCAGTGGGATTAGTTTGGTGATTGATACAGGGTCATGGGGAGAGAGCGGGGCAGTGGGATTAGTTTGGTGATTGATACAGGGCTGTAGTGAGAGAGCGGGGCAGTGGGATTAGTTTGGGGATTGATACAGGGCCATGCGGAGAGACTGGGGGCAGTGGGATTAGTTTGGGGATTGATACAGGACTATTAGGAGAGACTGGGGGCAGTGGGATTAGTTTGTGATTGATACAGGGCCATCTGGAGAGACTGGGAGCAGTGGGATTAGTTTGGGGATTGATACAGGGCCATGCGGAGAGACTGGGGGCAGTGGGATTAGTTTGGGGATTGATACAGGACCATTAGGAGAGACTGGGGGCAGTGGGATTAGTTTGGGGATTGATACAGGGCCATGTGGAGAGACTGGGGGCAGTGGGATTAGTTTGGGGATTGATACAGGACCATTAGGAGAGACTGGGAGCAGTGGGATTAGTTTGGGGATTGATACAGGGCTATAGGGAGAGCACGGAGCAGTGGGATTAGTTTGTGGATTGTCACAGGTCTATGGGGAGAGAATGGGGACAGTGGGATTAGTTTGAGGATTGACACAGGGCCATGCGGAGAGACTGGGGGCAGTGGAATTAGTTTGGGGATTGTCACAGGGCTATGGGGAGAGACTGGGGGCAGTGGGATTAGTTTGAGGATTGACACAGGGCCATGCGGAGAGACTGGGGGCAGTAGGATTAGTTTGTGATTGATACAGGGCTCTGGGGAGAGGGCGGGGCAGTGGCATTAGTTTGTGATTGATACAGGGCCATGTGGAGAGACTGGGGGCAGTGGAATTAGTTTGGAGATTGATACAGGGCTATGGGGCGAGAGCGGGGCAGTGGAATTAGTTTGTGATTGATACAGGGCCATGTGGAGAGACTGGGGGCAGTGGAATTAGTTTGGAGATTGATACAGGGCTATGGGGCGAGAGCGGGGCAGTGGAATTAGTTTGGGGATTGTCACAGGGCTATGGGGCGAGAGCGGGGCAGTGGAATTAGTTTGTGATTGATACAGGGCCATGTGGAGAGACTGGGGGCAGTGGAATTAGTTTGGAGATTGATACAGGGCTATGGGGCGAGAGCGGGGCAGTGGAATTAGTTTGGTGATTGATACAGGGCTATTGGGAGAGAGCGGGGCAGTGGGATTAGTTTGGTGATTGATGCAGGGCTATAGGGAGAGAGCGGGGCAGTGGGATTAGTTTGGGGATTGATACAGGGATATGGGGAGAGAGAGCGGGGCAGTGGGATTAGTTTGGTGATTGATACAGGGCTATAGGGAGAGAGCGGGGCAGTGGGATTAGTTTGTGGATTGATACAGGGCCATGGGGAGAGAGCGGGGCAGTGGGATTAGTTTGGTGATTGATGCAGGGCTATAGGGAGAGAGCGGGGCAGTGGGATTAGTTTGGGGATTGATACAGGGCCATGGGGAGAGAGCGGGGAAGTGGGATTAGTTTGGGGATTGATACAGGGCCATGGGGAGAGAGCGGGGCAGTGGGATTAGTTTGTGATTGATACAGGGCCATGCGGAGAGACTGGGAGCAGTGGGATTAGTTTGGGGATTGATACAGGGCTATAGGGAGAGAGCGGGGCAGTGGGATTAGTTTGGTGATTGATACAGGGCCATGCGGAAAGATGAGGGCAGTGGGATTAGTTTGGGGATTGATACAGGGCCATCTGGAAAGACTGGGAGCAGTGGGATTAGTTTGGGGATTGATACAGGGCTTTTGGGAGAGCGCGGGGCAGTGGGATTAGTTTGGGGATTGATACAGGGCCATGCGGAAAGACTGAGGGCAGTGGGATTAGTTTGGGGATTGACACAGGGCTATGGGGAGAGACTGGGGGAAGTGGGATTAGTTTGTGATTGATACAGGGCTTTGGGGAGAGACTGGGGGCAATGGGATTAGTTTGTGATTGATACAGGGCCATGCGGAGAGACTGGGGACAGTGCGATCAGTTTGGGGATTGATACAGGACCATGTGGAGAGACTGAGGGCAGTGGGATTAGTTTGTGATTGATACAGGACCATGTGGAGAGACAGGGGGCAGTGGGACTCGTTTGTGATTGATACAGGGTTATGGGGAGAGAGCGGGGCAGTGGGATTAGTTTGGTGATTGATACAGGGCTATGGGGAGAGAGCGGGGCAGTGGGATTAGTTTGGGGATTGATACAGGGCTATGGGGAGAGAGCGGGGCAGTGGGATAAGTTTGGTGATTGATACAGGGCTATGGGGAGAGAGCGGGGCAGTGGGATTAGTTTGGTGATTGAGACAGGGCTTTTGGGAGAGAGCGGGGCAGTGGGATTAGTTTGGGGATAGATACAGGGCTCTGGGGAGAGAGCGGGGCAGTGGGATTAGTTTGGGGATTGATACAGGGCTATGGGGAGAGAGCGGGGCAGTGGGATTAGTTTGGGGATTGATACAGGGCTATGGGGAGAGAGCGGGGCAGTGGGATAAGTTTGGTGATTGATACAGGGCTATGGGGAGAGAGCGGGGCAGTGGGATAAGTTTGGGGATTGATACAGGGCTATGGGGAGAGATCGGGGCAGTGGGATTAGTTTGAGGATTGATACAGGACCATGTGGAGAGAGCGGGGCAGTGGGATTAGTTTGGTGATTGATACAGGGCTAAAGTGAGAGCGCGGGGCAGTGGGATTAGTTTGGTGATTGATACAGGGCTATAGTGAGAGCGCGGGGCAGTGGGATCAGTTTGGTGACTGATACAGGGCCATGCAGAGACACTGGGGGCAGTGGGATTAGTTTGGGGATTGATACAGGTCCATGTGGAGAGAGCGGGGCAGTGGGATTAGTTTGGTGATTGAGGCAGGACCATGTGGAGAGAGCGGGGCAGTGGGATTAGTTTGGGGATTGATGCAGGTCCATGTGGAGAGAGCGGGGCAGTGGGATTAGTTTGGGGATTGATACAGGACCATGTGGAGAGAGCGGGGCAGTGGGATTAGTTTGGGGATTGATACAGGACCATGTGGAGAGAGCGGGGCAGTGGGATTAGTTTGGGGATTGATACAGGACCATGTGGAGAGAGCGGGGCAGTGGGATTAGTTTGGGGATTGATACAGGACCATGTGGAGAGAGCGGGGCAGTGGGATTAGTTTGGGGATTGATACAGGGCTATGGGGAGAGAGCGGGGCAGTGGGATTAGTTTGGGGAATGATACAGGGCGTATTGGGAGAGAGCGGGGCAGTGGGATTTGTTTGGGGATTGATACAGGGCGATCTGGAGAGACTGGGAGCGGTGGGATTAGTTTAGGGATTGATACAGGGCGTATTGGGAGAGAGCGGGGCAGTGGGATTTGTTTGGGGATTGATACAGGGCAATAGGGAGTGAGTGGGGCAGTGGAATTGGTTTGGTGATTGATACAGGACCATGTGGAGAGACAGGGGGCAGTGGGATTAGTTTGTGATTGATACAGGGTTATGCGGAGAGAGCAGGGCAGTGGGATTAGTTTGTGATTGATACAGGGCTATGGGGAGAGAGCGGGGCAGTGGGATTAGTTTGGTGATTGATACAGGGCAATGGGGAGTGAGCGGGGCAGTGGGATTAGTTTGGTGATTGCTACAGGGCTCTTGTGAGAGCGCGGGGCAGTGGGATTAGTTTGGTGATTGATACAGGGCCATGCAGAGAGACTGTGGGCAGTGGGACTAGTTTGGTGATTGATACAGGACCATGTGGAGAGACTGGGGGCAGTGGGATTAGTTTGGTGATTGATACAGGACCATGCAGAGAGACTGGGGGCAGTGGGATTAGTTTGGGGATTGATACAGGACCATGTGGAGAGAGTGGGGCAGTGGGATTAGTTTGGGGATTGATACAGGACCATGTGGAGAGAGCGGGGCAGTGGGATTAGTTTGGGGAATGATACAGGACCATGTGGAGAGAGCGGGGCAGTGGGATTAGTTTGGTGATTGATACAGGGCCATGCGGAGAGACTGGGGGCAGTGGGATTAGTTTGGGGACTGATACAGGGCCATGCTGAGAGACTGGGGGCAGTGGGATTTGTTTGGGGATTGATACAGGACCATGTGGAGAGACTGGGGGCAGTGGGATTAGTTTGTGATTGATACAGGGCCATCTGGAGAGACTGGGAGCGGTGGGAATAGTTTAGGGATTGATACAGGGCTATTGGGAGAGAGCGGGGCAGTGGGATTAGTTTGGGGATTGATACAGGGCAATAGGGAGTGAGCGGGGCAGTGGAATTGGTTTGGTTATTGATACAGGGCTATGGGGAGAGAATGGGGGCAGTGGGATTAGTTTGTGATTGACACTGGACCATGCGGAGAGACTTGGGGCAGTGGGATTAGTTTGGGGATTGACACAGGGCCATGGGGAGAGACTGGGGGCAGTGGGATTAGTTTGAGGATTGACACAGGACTATGGGGAGAGAGCGAGGCAGTGGGATCAGTTTGGGGATTGTCACAGGGCTATGGGGAGAGACTGGGGGCAGTGGGATTAGTTTGAGGATTGACACAGGACTATGGGGAGAGAGCGAGGCAGTGGGATTAGTTTGGTGATTGATACAGGGCTCTGGGGAGACTGCGGGGCAGTGGGATTAGTTTGTTGATTGATACAGGACCATGTGGAAAGACTGGGGGCAGTGGGATTAGTTTGTGATTGATACAGGGCTATGGGGAGAGTGGGATTAGTTTGTGATTAATACAGGGCTCTGGGGAGAGCGCGGGGCAGTGGGATTAGTTTGGTGATTGATACAGGGCTATAGTGAGAGCGCGGGGCAGTGGGATTAGTTTGGGGAATGATACAGGGCAATAGGGAGTGAGCGGGGCAGTGGAATTGGTTTGGTGATTGATACAGGACCATGTGGAGAGACTGGGGGCAGTGGGATTAGTTTGTGATTGATACAGGGCCATCTGGAGAGACTGGGAGCGGTGGGATTAGTTTAGGGATTGATACAGGGCGTATTGGGAGAGAGCGGGGCAGTGGGATTAGTTTGGTGATTGATACAGGGCCATGCGGAGAGACTGGGGGCAGTGGGACTCGTTTGTGATTGATACAGGGTTATGGGGAGAGAGCGGGGCAGTGGGATTAGTTTGGCGATTGATACAGGACCATGCGGAGAGACTGGGGGAAGTGGGATCAGTTTGTGATTGATACAGGACCATGTGGAGAGAGCGGGGCAGTGGGATTTGTTTGGGGATTGATACAGGGCGTATTGGGAGAGAGCGGGGCAGTGGGATTAGTTTGGTGATTGATGCAGGACGATGCGGAGAGACTGGGGGCAGTGGGATTAGTTTGCGATTGATACAGGACCATGAGGAGAGACTGGGGGCAGTGGGATTAGTTTGTGATTGATACAGGGCCATGCGGAGAGACTGGGGGAAGTGGGATCAGTTTGGGGATTGATACAGGACCATGTGGAGAGAGCGGGGCAGTGGGATTAGTTTGGGGAATGATACAGGACCATGTGGAGAGAGCGGGGCAGTGGGATTAGTTTGGTGATTGATACAGGGCTCTTGTGAGAGCGCGGGGCAGTGGGATTAGTTTGGTGATTGATACAGGGCCATGCGGAGAGACTGGGGGCAGTGGGATTTGTTTGGTGATTGATACAGGGCCATGCGGAGAGACTGGGGGCAGTGGGATTTGTTTGGTGATTGATACAGGACCATGTGGAGAGAGCGGGGCAGTGGGATTAGTTTGGTGATTGATGCAGGACCATGCGGAGAGACTGGGGGCAGTGGGATTAGTTTGGGGATTGATACAGGACCATGTGGAGAGACTGGGGGCAGTGGGATTAGTTTGTGATTGATACAGGGCCATCTGGAGAGACTGGGAGTGGTGGGATTAGTTTAGGGATTGATACAGGGCAATGGGGAGAGACTGGGAGCAGTGGGATTAGTTTGGTGATTGATACAGGGCTCTGGGGAGAGAGCAGGGCAGTGGGATTAGTTTGGTGATTGATACAGGGCTCTGGGGAGAGAGCGGGGCAGTGGGATTAGTTTGGTGATTGATACAGGGCTATGGGGAGAGAGCGGGGCAGTGGGATCAGTTTGGGGACTGATACAGGGCCATGCGGAGAGACTGGGGGCAGTGGGATCAGTTTGGTGATTGATACAGGACCATGTGGAGAGAGCGGGGGCAGTGGGATTAGTTTGTGATTGATACAGGGCTCTGGGGAGAGAGCGGGGCAGTGGGATTAGTTTGGTGATTGATACAGAGCTGTGGGGCGAGAGCGGGGCAGTGGGATGAGTTTGGGGATTGTCAAGTCTATGGGGAGAGAATGGGGGCAGTGGGATTAGTTTGTGATTGATACAGGACCATGCGGAGAGACTGGGGGCAGTGGGATTAGTTTGAGGATTGACACTGGACCATGCGGAGAGACTGGGGGCAGTGGGATTAGTTTGGTGATTGATACAGAGCTATGGGGAGAGAGCGGGGCAGTGGGATTAGTTTGTGATTGATACAGGGCTATGGGGAGAGAGCGGGGCAGTGGGATCAGTTTGGGGACTGATACAGGGCCATGCGGAGAGACTGGGGGCAGTGGGATCAGTTTGGTGATTGATACAGGACCATGTGGAGAGAGCGGGGCAGTGGGATTAGTTTGGGGATTGATACAGGACCATGTGGAGAGAGCGGGGCAGTGGGATTAGTTTGGGGAATGATACAGGACCATGTGGAGAGAGCGGGGCAGTGGGATTAGTTTGGTGATTGATACAGGGCTCTTGTGAGAGCGCGGGGCAGTGGGATTAGTTTGGTGATTGATACAGGGCTGTAGTGAGAGAGCGGGGCAGTGGGATTAGTTTGGGGATTGATACAGGGCCATGCGGAGAGACTGGGGGCAGTGGGATTAGTTTGGGGATTGATACAGGACCATTAGGAGAGACTGGGGGCAGTGGGATTAGTTTGTGATTGATACAGGGCCATCTGGAGAGACTGGGAGCAGTGGGATTAGTTTGGGGATTGATACAGGGCTATAGGGAGAGCACGGAGCAGTGGGATTAGTTTGGGGATTGAAACAGGGCTGTGGGGTGAGAGCGGGGCAGTGGGATGAGTTTGTGGATTGTCACAGGGCCATGCGGAGAGACTGGGGGCAGTGGAATTAGTTTGAGGATTGACACAGGGCCATGCGGAGAGACTGGGGGCAGTGGAATTAGTTTGAGGATTGACACAGGGCCATGTGGAGAGACTGGGGGCAGTGGAATTAGTTTGTGATTGACACAGGACCATGTGGAGAGACTGGGGGCAGTGGAATTAGTTTGTTATTGATACAGGACCATGTGGAGAGACTGGGGGCAGTGGAATTAGTTTGTGATTGACACAGGACCATGTGGAGAGACTGGGGGCAGTGGAATTAGTTTGTGATTGACACAGGACCATGTGGAGAGACTGGGGGCAGTGGGATTAGTTTGTTATTGATACAGGACCATGTGGAGAGACTGGGGGCAGTGGAATTAGTTTGTGATTGATACAGGACCATGTGGAGAGACTGGGGGCAGTGGAATTAGTTTGTGATTGACACAGGACCATGCGGAGAGACTGGGGGAAGTGGGATTAGTTTGTGATTGATACAGGGCCATGTGGAGAGACAGGGGGCAGTGGGATTAGTTTGGGGATTGATACAGGGCCATGGGGAGAGACTGGGGGCAGTGGGATTAGTTTGGGGATTGATACAGGGCCATGGGGAGAGACAGGGGGCAGTGGAATTAGTTTGGGGATTGATACAGGGCCATGGGGAGAGACAGGGGGCAGTGGGATTAGTTTGGGGATTGATACAGGGCCATGGGGAGAGACAGGGGGCAGTGGGATTAGTTTGGGGATTGATACAGGGCCATGGGGAGAGACTGTGGGCAGTGGAATTAGTTTGGGGATTGATACAGGGCCATGCGGAGAGACAGGGGGCAGTGGAATTAGTTTGGGATTGATACAGGGCCATGCGGAGAGACAGGGGGCAGTGGGATTAGTTTGTGATTGATACAGGGCCATGGGGAGAGACAGGGGGCAGTGGGATTAGTTTGGGGATTGATACAGGGCCATGCGGAGAGACAGGGGGCAGTGGGATTAGTGTGTGATTGATACAGGGCCATGTGGAGAGACTGGGGGCAGTGGGATTAGTTTGGGGATTGATACAGGGCCATGGGGAGAGACAGGGGGCAGTGGAATTAGTTTGGGGATTGATACAGGGCCATGGGGAGAGACAGGGGGCAGTGGGATTAGTTTGGGGATTGATACAGGGCCATGGGGAGAGACAGGGGGCAGTGGGATTAGTTTGGGGATTGATACAGGGCCATGCGGAGAGACAGGGGGCAGTGGGATTAGTGTGTGATTGATACAGGGCCATGTGGAGAGACAGGGGGCAGTGGAATTAGTTTGGGGATTGATACAGGGCCATGGGGAGAGACAGGGGGCAGTGGGATTAGTTTGGGGATTGATACAGGGCCATGCGGAGAGACAGGGGGCAGTGGGATTAGTTTGTGATTGATACAGGGCCATGGGGAGAGACAGGGGGCAGTGGAATTAGTTTGGGGATTGATACAGGACCATGGGGAGAGAGCGGGGCAGTGGGATTAGTTTGGGGATTGATACAGGGCCATGCGGAGAGACAGGGGGCAGTGGGATTAGTTTGTGATTGATACAGGGCCATGCGGAGAGACAGGGGGCAGTGGGATTAGTTTGTGATTGATACAGGGCCATGCGGAGAGACAGGGGGCAGTGGGATTAGTTTGTGATTGATACAGGGCCATGTGGAGAGACTGCGGGCAGTGGGATTAGTTTGGGGATTGATACAGGGCTTTTGGGAGAGCGCGGGGCAGTGGGATTAGTTTGGGGATTGATACAGGGCTTTGGGGAGAGACTGGGGGCAATGGGATTAGTTTGTGATTGATACAGGGCCATGCGGAGAGACTGGGGACAGTGCGATCAGTTTGGGGATAGATACAGGGCTATGGGGAGAGAGCGGGGCAGTGGGATTAGTTTGGAGATTGACAGGGCTATGGGGAGAGACTGGGGGCAGTGGGATGAGTTTGTGGATTGAAACAGGGCAATGGGGAGAGACTGGGGTCAAGGGGATTAGTTTGGGGATTGATGCAGGGCCATGCGGAGAGACAGGGGACATTGGGATCAGTGTGGGGATTGATACAGGGCTATGGGGAGAGACTGGGGACAGTGGGATCAGTTTGGGGATTGATGCAGGGCCATGCGGAGAGACAGGGGACATTGGGATCAGTGTGGGGATTGATGCAGGGCCATGCGGAGAGACAGGGGACATTGGGATCAGTGTGGGGATTGATACAGGGCTATGGGGAGAGACTGGGGACAGTGGGATCAGTTTGGGGATTGACACAGGGCCATGGGGAGAGACTGGCGGCAGTGGAATTAGTTTGGAGATTGATACAGGGCCATCTGGAGAGACTGGGAGCAGTGGGATTAGTTTGGGGATTGATACAGGGCTATGGGGCGAGAGCGGGGCAGTGGGATGAGTTTGGGGATTGTCACAGGGCTATGGGGAGAGACTGGGGGCAGTGGGATTAGTTTGAGGATTGACACAGGGCCATGCGGAGAGACTGGGGACAGTGCGATCAGTTTGGGGATAGATACAGGGCTATGGGGAGAGAGCGGGGCAGTGGGATTAATTTGGGAATTGATACAGGGCAATGGGACGAGAGAGGGGCAGTGGGATGAGTTTGTGGATTGAAACAGGGCCATGCAGAGAGACTGGGGTCAATGGGATTAGTTTGGGGATTGATACAGGGCCATGCGGAGAGACTGGGGACAGTGGAATTAGTTTGGAGATTGATACAGGGCTATGGGGCGAGAGCGGGGCAGTGGGATTAGTTTGTGTTTGATACAGGGCCATGGGGAGGGAGCGGGGCAGTGGGATTAATTTGGGAATTGACACAGGGCTCTGGGGAGAGCGCGGGGCAGTGGGATTAGTTTGGGAATTGACAGGGCCCTGCAGAGAGACTGGGGGCAGTGGGATTAGTGTGTGATTGATGCAGGACTATGGGGAGAGAGCGGGGCAGTGGGATTAGTTTGGGGATTGATACAGGGCTATGGGGAGAGAGCGGGGCAGTGGGATTAGTTTGGGGATAGATACAGGGCTATGGGCAGAGAGCGGGGCAGTGGGATTAATTTGGGATTTGACACAGGGCTTTGGGGAGAGACTGGGGGCAGTGGAATTAGTTTGGAGATTGATACAGGGCAATGGGACGAGAGCGGGGCAGTGGGATGAGTTTGTGGATTAAAACAGGGCCATGCAGAGACTGGGGGCAATGGGATTAGTTTGGGGATTGATGCAGGGCCATCTGGAGAGACTGGGAGCAGTGGGATTAGTTTGGGGATTGATACAGGGCTATGGGGAGAGAGCTGGGCAGTAGGATTAGTTTGTGGATTGTCATAGGGCGATGGGGAGAGAATGGGGACAGTGGGATTAGTTTGTGATTGACACAGGACCATGCGGAGAGACTGGGGGAAGTGGGATTAGTTTGGGGATTGACACAGGGCTATGGGGAGAGACTGGGGGCAGTGGAATTAGTTTGGAGATTGATACAGGGCTATGGGGCGAGAGCGGGGCAGTGGGATCAGTTTGGGGATTGTCACAGGGCGATGGGGAGAGACTGGGGGCAGTGGGATTAGTTTGAGGATTGACACAGGGCCATGCAGAGAGACGGGGGGCGGTGGGATTAGTTTGTGACTGATACAGGGCTCTGGGGAGAAAGCGGGGCAGTGGCATTAGTTTGTGATTGATACAGGACCATGTGGAGAGACAGGGGGCAGTGGGATTAGTTTGAGGATTGACACAGGGCTATGGGGAGAGAGCGGGGCAGTGGAATTAGTTTGGGATTCTCACCTCCACCATGTTGATGAAATGTAGGAAGAATTCCTGAGCATCCTGCTGTCTGTTTGTCGAGAATTCCGGATGGCCCTTCCCAACTAGGGACTTGAACATGCGAGGGGCAATCCCTTCCAGTTCGACCTGGCACAGAGAGAAGCGAAGGGGACAATTCAGTTACTGCGCTGCACAGCGCGATCCCACCAGCCCCGACCTGTCCGCCATCCACTCACAAACCTGTCCGCCCTCACCTACGTTCACTCCATCAGATGCTGACCTCCATCACACTCTCTCCACACAACCCCGAGACCTCCACCCCGTTTCTGCCCCTACACAGAGACACGAGACGGGAAAACTGATTTTTTTTTTTTATAAAGATTTCTACCTTCTCTGCATCAGGGTCGGCCTCTTCGGTCTCCGGTGGGGGTTTGGAGTGATCTCCAGACAGTAAACCGTACCCCAATTTCGCTCTGTCAGGGAGAGATAGAAGCAGTGAGAGCAGTAGGGGAGGGGGGGGGGAGGGGGAGGGTGAGAGAGAGGGATCCCGGACACCCACACGGCACCGTGCTCAGCCCAGCCTCAAGCCCCAACACCAAGTGGAGCAAGGCACGGGCACACAGGCACAAGAGACGGGAGAGAGCGGCCGAGCTCAAGAGCGAGGGCCAGCAGGAGAGGGCACTGGCAGCAGGGCTGGAGGCTGAGGGGCAGCGGCCTGCTTTTGATGGCACTGTGCAGGTCGCAGGCCGGGTTATTATCCCTCCGCCCTCACAGAGACAGTCGAGGGACCGGGGGGTTCCGAGAAGCGAGGGGCAGTGGGTCACTTACACCTGAGTGTTGAAATCCTGCGTGGGGTCCATCGGCGCATCCTTGAAAATTTTCTCCAGATTCCCAACGTACCTGGTTTGGGAGGGGGGGGGGGGGGGGGAGACAGAGAAAGAGAGATGAATAAAACAGGCGTCACTTTGTACATCTCGCGGAATGGACCAGATGGGGCAAAGCCACCCTCTCAAAGTCTCACTCGATAACGGCATCGCCTGATGCCCCTTCCCGCAGAGCCAGGTTCCCCTCGAGGGCAGGTCGCGGAGTCTGCAAGTTCCGCAGGAAGTTTCAGGCCACAGTTCAGGAGCAGCCCACGCGCTTTGCCTGCCATCCCGAAGGTCAGCCGCGCTGAGGGAGATTCCAACACGGCGGCAGGGACAGGGTTGAAAGAAATGGGGGGGGCGGGGGCGCAAGCACATGCAGCTGGGAAGACACTCACTTGTTCTGGAAGTCCGGAATGCTGAACACCACCTGCATGACGGAGTTCAGGTAGCAGCTGTTGCCCAGGTTCTGGATGCCCGTGTACTCGGGTCCGTAGAGAGGCTTGAGGTGGACGCCGGACTCCTGGATGGTCTCCCACTCCCCGATCCGCTGGTTCATGTCGATCTCCAGCTCGGTCATCGTCTTATCGGTCTGCACGTGAGAGAGAGAGAAAATGAGAGTCCGCTAAGTGGTCAGGGGACAAGCCATCTCCGCGCCCGATTCAAGATTGGAAACGGGAGCAGGAGTCGGACATGGATCCCATATAGCCTGCTCCGCCATTCCAAACGATAACAACTCACATCCCTCTGAATGAGGAGCGAGAGGGACAGACAGAGACCGACCCAGCACAAACATCTCAAAAGCCTGTCCAACTGCAAGGTGGGAGAAAATCCAGTAAGCCAAAAGTAAGGTGCCCTGCCACGAATTCCGCACTTTAACTTAACTTGTGCAGCAGAGCACTGGAAGTGATTCCCCTTTCTTCGGACTAAAATTTCAACCAACAGAGAAATCCACAAACAACGCAGGCCTGCAGCTTTCGAGAGAAATTGACCTCCGAGAAGATTCAACTGGCTTACCGTGAGCCCCGAAACCCGAACTCACTTCAAACCACTTAACCCTTCTCCCCCCACACTCTATCGGTCTCTTCTGGGGGGGGGTGGGGGGGGGGGGGGGTGTGCATACACACATGCGTGAGTGGGTGCAGTTGCGACCCTTTTGGAACAATGCATGTTCTTCAATAATTAATTAATTTCTGTTTTAAACCTGTAAGAAAACCTGTTGCTGTCTGTTTATTCGATAAATAAAACACAAGGGGGTGAAACCCTAGTAACAAAAAGCACTTGCCGATGCCAATTGGGCTTTGAATAAAAAGAGGACCACACACTGAATGAGATCACCTCTCCTTCTACTAAACTCGAGAGAGTATCTACTCGAACTCTCATCGGACAATTGCCTCATCACAGCGCAGTGGTTAGCACCGCAGCCTCACAGCTCCAGCGACCCGGGTTCAATTCTGGGTACTGCCTGTGCGGAGTTTGCAAGTTGTCCCTGTGACCGCGTGGGTTTCCTCCGGGTTCTCCAGCTTCCTCCCACATGCCAAAGACTTGCGGGTTGATAGGTAAATTAGCCATTGTAAATTGCCCCGAGTGTAGGTAGGTGGTAGGAGAATTTGAGGGAATGGGAGAGGGAGATGGGATTAATGTAGGACTAGTATAAATGGGTGGTTGATGGTCGGCGCAGGACTCGGTGGGCCGAAGGGCCTGTTTCGGTCCTGTATCTCTCTATGACTCATCCCAGGAGTCGACACAGTGAAACCTTTCCTGCACCCACTCCAGTCCTTCCCGAGGCATGCGATAGACAAAGCGAAGCGATCCCACAACCAACGGAACAGATCAAGGCTCTGCAATGCTGCCACATCCAGTCGTGAATAGTGGTGGACAATTAAACAACTATATGGAGGAAGAGGCTCAGCAAACAACCCTACCCTCAATGCAAAGGACCAGGACGAAGTATTTGCAAATGTCTTCAGCCAGAAAAGAGGGCTGTGGGATGTGGACATTGCTGGCTCAGCCAGCATTTATTGCCTATCCCTAATTGCCTTTGGGAAGGTGGTAGTGAGCCGCCTACTTGAACCGCTGCAGTCCATGTGAGGTAGGTACACCCACAGCACTGTTAGGGAGTTCCAGGATTTTGACCCAGTGACAGTGAAGGAACGGCCGAAACAGTTCCAAGTCAGGATGGTGTGTGACTTGGAGGGGAACTTGCAGGTGGTGGTGTTCCCATGTATTTGCTGCCCTTGTCCTTCTAGGTGGTAGAGGTCGTGGGTTTAGAAGGTGCTGTCGAAGGAGCCTTGGTGTGTTGCTGCAGTGCATCTTGTAGATGGTACACACTGCTGCCACTGTGCGTCGGTGGTGGAGGGAGTGAATGTTTGTGGACGGGGTGCCGATCGAGCGGGCTGCTTTGTCCTGGATGGTGTCGAGTTTCCTGAATGTTGTGGGAGCTGCACCCATCCAGGCAAGCGGAGAGTATTCCATCACACTCCTGACTTGTGCCTTGAAGATGGTGGACAGGCTTTGGGGAGTCAGGAGGTGAGTTACTCGCTGCAGGATTCCCAGCCTCTGACCTGCTCTTGTAGCCACGGTACTTATATGGCTGGTCCAGTTCAGTTTCTGATCAAATGGTAAGCCTCAGGATAGTGGATAGTGCGGGATTCAGCTTTGGTAATGCCATTGAATGTCAAGGAGAGATGGTTGGATTCTCTCTTGTTGAAGGTGGCGTGGTATGTCCTGCACACAAAAATCAGGACGAGTCCAGCCCGGCCAATTATCGCCCCATCAGTCCGCTCTCAATCTGCAGCAAAGTAATGGAAGGTGTGGGCGACAGTGCTGGAAATTTGCAGGGCGACAGGGATCGATCGGGTGGGGGTGGGGGGAGAATGGGACTGACTCCGTGGAGAGCCGGTACAGACTCAAAGGGCCGAACAGTCGTTTGTGTACCGTAAATGATTCCGTACACGCCATCCTAACTCGGGACTATATCACCGGGTCAAAATCCTGGAACAGTGGGTGTACCTACCCCACTCGGACTGCAGCGGTTCAAGAAAGGCAGCTCACCACCACCTTCTCAAGGGTAATTAGGGATGGGCAATAAATGCTGGCCTGCAGCAGACGAATTAGGAGCAGAAGTAGGCCATTCGGCCCCTCTAGCCTGCTCTGCCATTCAATAAAAGCATGGCTTATCTGTTTCCGTCTCGAAATCCACACCCACCCCATCAACCCCCGATAATCTCCCGAGTCCCTTGTCGCACAAGGAACTATCTAACTCCGTCTTCCAAAACGACCAATGACCCCCACCTCCGCCGCCTTCTGAGGCAGAGAGTTCCAAAGTCGGAGAGGAAGAATTTCTGCTTGGTTCTGTCCGGAAAGGGCGACGCCTAGTTTGAAGTCAGTGGCCCCCTAGTTCGGGACTCACCCACAAGAGGAAACATCCTTTCCACACCCACCCTGTCACGACCGTTCAGGATCTTAGAAACTTCAATCAAGTCTCCCCTCACTCTTCTAAACTCCAGCGAAAACAAGCCCAGTCAGTCCAACCTTTCCTCATAAGACAACCCGCTCATTCCCGGTCTTGACGCATTCACATCATTCCTTAAATAAGGAGAACCCAAAACTGCACAGAGTATTCGAGATGTGGTCTCACCAACGCCCTCGATGACATCCTTACTTTTATTTTCAATTCCTCCGTAATGAAAGATAGCATTCTCTGGAACACATGCTGCCTTGGAATGGAGGAACAGGAGGAGGCCTTTCAGCCCTTCGAGGCTATTCCGCCCTCAACGAGACCAAGCCGCCCCTGAACCTTAAAACTCCAGGAAATACAACACAGGTTTGTCTGATCTATCCGAGTAATTTATCCCTTGGAGCCCAGGTATCATTCTGGTAAATCGACACTGCATCCCTGCCAAAGTCA
>NW_027141078.1:221609-277623 GCF_036365525.1 Heterodontus francisci
TCGATTACTGCCTCCTTAACGCCAGCCTCCTTGGACCAGACTAGCGGCAGCATCTCGCGCATTCCCACCAGCGCCTGGGAGATCCCGAACTCGGAAATGGTCAGAAAGAATTGGATAGCCTCCTGTACCACTGGGAAAGAACAGTCGGACAGTAAAGTTCAGTCTCCTCGACACCCGCTCCCACCCCCCCCCCCGACAACTGCTCGACGTACCGGAGGGATTTTTGGAGCTCAGGAATTTGACAACGATCTCGATGGCGCCCTCGATTTTCCCGGTGAACGTCAGGCCCTCTCTCAGGTACTGCACCAGGACTTCCTGCTTGTCCAGCTCGGAGGGTTGCGGGACACCCTCGTCCGGCCCGGAAGGCTGCGGGACGCCCTCGTCCGGCTGCTCTCTCGGCGCCTGCAGTTCCGCCCCCGCCTCCTCTGTATCTGTGAGTCCAGCAACAGTGTGAGAAAGAGAGACAGAGAGAAAGAAAGGAGAGAGAAAGAGAGAAAGAAAGGAGAGAGAAAGAGAGAAAGAGAAAGAGAAAAAGAAAGAGAGAAAGAGAAAAAGAAAGAGAGAAAGAGAAAAAGAAAGAGAGGAAGAAAGAAAAGCGAAAGAAAAGAGAGAAAGAGAGAGAAGAGAAACAAAAAGAAACAAAGGAGAGAAAAAAAGAAGAGAAAGAGAAAGAAAGAAAGGAGAGAGAAAGAGAGAAAGAAAGGAGAGAGAAAGAGAGAAAGAAAGGAGAGAGAAAGAGAGAAAGAGAAAAAGAAAGAGAGAAAGAGAGAAAGAGAAAAAGAAAGAGAGAAAGAGAAAAAGAAAGAGAGAAAGAGAAAAAGAAAGAGAGGAAGAAAGAAAAGCGAAAGAAAAGAGAGAAAGAGAGAGAAGAGAAACAAAAAGAAACAAAGGAGAGAAAAAAAGAGAGGAAGAAAGGAGAGAGAAAGAAAGGAGAGAGGAAGAAAGGAGAGAGGAAGAAAGGAGAGAGGAAGAAAGGAGAGAGGAAGAAAGGAGAGAGGAAGAAAGGAGAGAGGAAGAAAGGAGAGAGGAAGAAAGGAGAGAGGAAGAAAGGAGAGAGGAAGAAAGGAGAGAGGAAGAAAGGAGAGAGGAAGAAAGGAGAGAGGAAGAAAGGAGAGAGGAAGAAAGGAGAGAGGAAGAAAGGAGAGAGGAAGAAAGGAGAGAGGAAGAAAGGAGAGAGGAAGAAAGGAGAGAGGAAGAAAGGAGAGAGGAAGAAAGGAGAGAGGAAGAAAGGAGAGAGGAAGAAAGGAGAGAGGAAGAAAGGAGAGAGGAAGAAAGGAGAGAGGAAGAAAGGAGAGAGGAAGAAAGGAGAGAGGAAGAAAGGAGAGAGGAAGAAAGGAGAGAGGAAGAAAGGAGAGAGGAAGAAAGGAGAGAGGAAGAAAGGAGAGAGGAAGAAAGGAGAGAGGAAGAAAGGAGAGAGGAAGAAAGGAGAGAGGAAGAAAGGAGAGAGGAAGAAAGGAGAGAGGAAGAAAGGAGAGAGGAAGAAAGGAGAGAGGAAGAAAGGAGAGAGGAAGAAAGGAGAGAGGAAGAAAGGAGAGAGGAAGAAAGGAGAGAGGAAGAAAGGAGAGAGGAAGAAAGGAGAGAGGAAGAAAGGAGAGAGGAAGAAAGGAGAGAGGAAGAAAGGAGAGAGGAAGAAAGGAGAGGAAGAAAGGAGAGAGGAAGAAAGGAGAGATAAGAAAGGAGAGAGGAAGAAAGGAGAGAGGAAGAAAGGAGAGAGGAAGAAAGGAGAGAGGAAGAAAGGAGAGAGGAAGAAAGGAGAGAGGAAGAAAGGAGAGAGGAAGAAAGGAGAGAGGAAGAAAGGAGAGAGGAAGAAAGGAGAGAGGAAGAAAGGAGAGAGGAAGAAAGGAGAGAGGAAGAAAGGAGAGAGGAAGAAAGGAGAGAGGAAGAAAGGAGAGAGGAAGAAAGGAGAGAGGAAGAAAGGAGAGAGGAAGAAAGGAGAGAGGAAGAAAGGAGAGAGGAAGAAAGGAGAGAGGAAGAAAGGAGAGAGGAAGAAAGGAGAGAGGAAGAAAGGAGAGAGGAAGAAAGGAGAGAGGAAGAAAGGAGAGAGGAAGAAAGGAGAGAGGAAGAAAGGAGAGAGGAAGAAAGGAGAGAGGAAGAAAGGAGAGAGGAAGAAAGGAGAGAGGAAGAAAGGAGAGAGGAAGAAAGGAGAGAGGAAGAAAGGAGAGAGGAAGAAAGGAGAGAGGAAGAAAGGAGAGAGGAAGAAAGGAGAGAGGAAGAAAGGAGAGAGGAAGAAAGGAGAGAGGAAGAAAGGAGAGAGGAAGAAAGGAGAGAGGAAGAAAGGAGAGAGGAAGAAAGGAGAGAGGAAGAAAGGAGAGAGGAAGAAAGGAGAGAGGAAGAAAGGAGAGAGGAAGAAAGGAGAGAGGAAGAAAGGAGAGAGGAAGAAAGGAGAGAGGAAGAAAGGAGAGAGGAAGAAAGGAGAGAGGAAGAAAGGAGAGAGGAAGAAAGGAGAGAGGAAGAAAGGAGAGAGAAAGAAAGGAGAGAGAAAGAAAGGAGAGAGAAAGAAAGGAGAGAGAAAGAAAGGAGAGAGAAAGAAAGGAGAGAGAAAGAAAGGAGAGAGAAAGAGAGAAAGAGAGAAAGAGAGAAAGAAAGAAAGAGAGAAAGAAAGAGAGAAAGAGAAAAAGAAAGAGAGAAAGAGAAAAAGAAAGAGAGAAAGAGAAAAAGAAGAGAGAAAGAGAAAAAGAAAGAGAGAAAGAGAAAAAGAGAAAAGAAAGAGAGAAAGAAAAAGAGAGAAAGAAAGAAAAGCGAAAGAAAAGAGAGAAAGAGAGAGAAGAGAAACAAAGGAGAGAAAGAAAGAAAGGAGAAAGAAAGAAGAAAGAGAAAAAAAGAAGAGAAAGAGAAAGAAAGAAAAGAGAGAGGAAGAAAAGAGAAAGAAAGAAAGGCGAGAAAGAAAGGCGAGAAAGAAAGGCGAGAAAGAAAGGCGAGAAAGAAAGGCGAGAAAGAAAGGCGAGAAAGAAAGGCGAGAAAGAAAGGCGAGAAAGAAAGGCGAGAAAGAAAGAAGAGAAAGAAGGAAAGGAGAGAGAAAGAAGGAAAGAAAAGAGAAAGGAGAAAGAAAAGAGAAAGAAAAAAAGAAAGAGAAAGAAAGAAAGGAGAAAGAGAAAAAAAGAGAAAGAGAGAGGAAGAAAAGAGAAAGAAAGAAAGGCGAGAAAGAAAGGCGAGAAAGAAAGGCGAGAAAGAAAGGCGAGAAAGAAAGGCGAGAAAGAAAGGCGAGAAAGAAAGGCGAGAAAGAAAGGCGAGAAAGAAGGAAAGGAGAGAGAAAGAAGGAAAGAAAAGAGAAAGGAGAAAGAAAAGAGAAAGAAAAAAAAGAAAGAGAAAGAAAGAAAGAGAAAGAAAGAAAAAGAAGAAAGAAATTTATTAAAGATGGACGGTCACAGATTAACCAGTCAGCGACCAGTAACCCAAGGGACCGCAGCCCCCTGCCCATCCCCACCACAGCCCCTCCCTCTCTCCTAGCTGGTTTTCGGGATGATTTCTTGGAGCAATGCATTCTGGAGCCAACCAGAGAGCAGGCTGCACGAGACCTGGTATCGTGCAACGAGATAGGATTAATTAATGACCTCATAGTGAAGGCACCCCCTAGATAGCAGCGATCATAATATGATTGAATTTCACATTCGGCTTGAGGGAGAGAAAAAAAAAGAGTGGGTCCAAGACGAGTATTTTAAACTTAAATAAAGGGCAATTATGAGTGCATGAAAGCAGAGGTAGCTAAAGTGAACTGGCAAATCAGGTTAAGGGATAGGTCAATAGAGATGCAGTGGCAGACATTTAGGGGATTTTTCAGAATAGACAAAATAGATACATTTCAATGAGAAAGAAAAATCCCAAGGGTGGGACCCGCCATCTGTGGTTAACTAAAACAGTTAAAGATAGTATCAAACTTAAAGAAAAAGCCTATAATTGCACAAAGGTGGGAGGCAGGTCAGAAGATTGGACAGAATATAAAAAAACAGCAAAGAATGACTAAAAGATTGATAAGGAAGGTAGAATTAGAGTACGAGAGAAAGCTAGCTAGAAATATAAAGACAGATAGGAAGAGTTTCACTTGAGAAAGGATGTAGCTGCATTGGAGGCAGTTCAGCGGAGGTTCACTAGATTGTTTCCAGAGATGGGGGGGGGCTTGACTTATGAAGAGAGATTGAACAGTTTAGGCCTTTTTGGAGTTTAGAAGAATGAGAGATCTAATTGAGGTATACAAAATGATTAAGGGGATTGACGAAAGAGACATAGAGAGGATGTTTCCCCTTGTGGGGCAATCTAGAACGAGAGGTCATAGTTTTAGGATAAGGGGTAGCAGATTGAAAACAGAGATGAGGAGAAATTACTTCTCTCAGAGGGTCGTGAGTCTGTGGAATTCACTACCCCCGAGTGCGGTGGATGCCAGGACATGGGGTAAATTTGAGGAGATAGAGAGAATTTTAACTAGAAATGGGTCGAAGGGTTGTGGAGAATGGGCAGGAAAGTGGAGTTGAGGCCGAGATGAGATCAGCCATGATCGTATTGAATGTCAGAGCAGGGTCGAGGGGCTGAATTGCCTACTCCTGCTCCTAGTTCTTATATTTAAAAAAGAAAAGTTAACAAAGTGAGTGTTGATCCGATAGAAAGGGAGTCCGGGGAATTAATAATGGATAATAAGGAGATGGTAGATGAATTGAACAGATATTTTGCATCGGTCTTCCCTATTGAGGATACAAGTAACATCCCAGTATTAGCTGCAAGTCAGGAAATGGAAGGGAGGGAGGAACTCAAGAAAATTACAATCACCAGGGAAGTGGTACTGAACAAATTGTTGGAGCTGCGGGCTGACAAGTCCCCGGGTCCTGATGGACTTCATCCTAGAGTGTTAAAAGAAAAGGCTAGTGAGATAGTTGATGCGTTAGTTTTAATTTTCCAAAATGCCCTAGATTCGGGGAAGGTTCCGTTAGATTGGAAAATAGCGAATGTAACTCCTTTATTGAAAAACGGAGGGAGACAGAAAGCAGGAAACTACAGGCCAGTTAGCTCAACATCTGTCTGAGGGAAAATGTTAGAAGCTATTATTAAAGATGTTAAAGCAGGGCATTTAGAAAAATTCAAGGTAATCAGGCAGAATCAGCATTGTTTTGTGAAAGGGAAATCATGTTTAACCAATTTATTGGAGTTCTTTGAGGGAGTTACATGTGCTGTGGATAAAGGGGAACCGGTGGATGTACTGTACTTAGATTTTCAGAAGGCATTTGATAAGGTGCCACATCAAAGGTTATAGCAGAAAATAAAAGCTCATGGTGTAGGGGACATGGATAGAAGATTGGCTAGCTAACAGGAAACAGAGAGTAGGCATAAATGGGTCATTTTCTGGTTGGCATGATGTAACTAGTGGTGTGCCTCAGGGACTGAAGGTATGGTTGCTAAATTTGCTGATGACACAAAGATAGGTCGGAAAGTAACTTGTGAAGAGGACATAAGGAGGCCACACAGGGATATAGATACGTTAAATGAGTGGGCAAAGACCTAGCAAATGGAGTATAATGTGGGAAAGTGGGAAATTGTCCACTTTGGCAGGAAGAATAAAAAAGCATGTTATCTAAATGGTGAGAGATTGCAGAGCTCTGAGATGCAGAGGGAACTGGGTGTCCTGGTGCATGAATCGCAAAAGGTTGGTATTCAGGTACAGCACTTAATTAAGAAAGCTAATAGAACGTTATCGATTATCGCGAGGAATTGAATATAAAAGTAGGGAGGTTATGCTTCAGTTATACAGGACATTGGTGAGACCACATCTGGAGTACTGTGTATACTGGTCTCCTTATTTAAGGAAGGATGTAAATGTGTTGGGAGGCAGTTCAGAGAAGGTTTACTCGACTAATCCCTGGAATGGGCGGGCTGTCTTACGAGGAAAGGTTGGACAGGCTAGGCTTGTATCTGCTGGAGTTTCGAAGACTAAGAGGCGACTTGATTGAAATATATAAGATCCTGAGGGGTCTTGAGAGGGTGGATGTGGAAAGGATGTTTCCCCTTGTGGGAGAATCTCGAACTAGGGGTCACTGTTAAAAAATAAGGGGTTGCCCATTTAAGACAGAGATGAGGAGAAATTTTTTCTCTCAGAGGGTCGTGAGTCTTTGGAATTCTCTTCCTCCAAAGGTGGTGGAAGCAGAGTCTTTGAATATTTTGAAGGCAGAGGTAGATAGATTCTCGATAAGCAAAGGAGGGGGGGGAATGTTGGAAGGTTATCGGGGGTAGGAGGAAATGTGGAGTAATCCGTTCAGCCATGAACTTATCGAATGGCGGAGCAGGCTCGAGGGGCCGAGTGGCCTAACTCCTGCTCCTAATTCGTACGTTTGTGGAAACCAGCCGCGATGCCATCGGCAGAACATGCTCTCGGGGGTTGTACGGCCTGTTCCTCCGACACTGCGGTGCTCCCTCAGTACTGACCCTCCGACACTGCGGTGCTCTCTCAGTACTGACCAGTCAACCTTAACCACCTTGTAACCCCGCCCACCCACCCCCCCCCCCCACCCCTTGCTCACCTTCAAAGCAGGCAGCCATAGTCCTCAGCAGGCGGGCAACACGAGGACTCTCTCCGCTCTCATCCAGATCCTCCACTGCGAACGGGGCTGTATCCGGATATCGCTCCCTGGCGTCCAGCGTCAGTTGGACCGCACGCCTGGAAGAGGGGCAATGGACGTTGTGGAGAGTTACTGCAGTATCGGACACTGAGAGAGAGATAGATAGATAGAGAGAACGCCGAAGACGCTCGCTCACCCACCTCCGGTGCCATCAGATCACCACTGATGTGCCCTGTGCCATCATTCTCATGGAGCGACAGCAGGGTTGTGGACACGACCTTTGACCTCTTCCCCCCCCCACCAAACACCTCTGTCCGCACCTCACACGTCGCCAGCAGGGCCTCAGGCTCTGCCCCTGCGGCCGTGACAGAGCGCGAGGCACGGGTTTACTGTCGGTCCAGCCTTACAGCGAGCGCGCGGGGCTTGGACGCGCACGCCAAGATTCCAGACCGCGGGAAGAGGTCAAAGGGCAACAACCCCGCCCCAGCCGCCACGAGATCACATTCGCCTTGCTCTCATCACGTGGCCCCGGTCAGAAACCATTTTGTACGAGTGAGGACAGGGTCAGTCCAACGGCCTCTCCTCCCCGCCCCCTCCTTACTTGTACTTGGCCCCCTTCAGAAGATGGTGGACGCGGCAGCAGACGGTGGAGGCAGTGTCACCAGGCGCGATGGCCTCTCTCTCCGACTCCGACGCCTCCTCCCCCTCCAGCTCGTCGTGTATTGTCGACAGGACCTCCGGCTGCATGGCAGCCCATTCTTCGCCTGGCTCCAACAGCAGGGCTGGGGGCAAAAAGGAGAGAGACTAGTTCAATTGCTCAAGATATTTTGAGGTGCTTCAGTCAATGAGTGACGTCCGAACGTTGCCACTGGGGTCGCGGAGGGAATTCCGCGGGAGCGTCGGACCGGTTTTCCAGGGTTCGAGGCTCAGCTGATTGAGGGCGGGCGGAGGGGAATGGTGGCGGGAGGGAAGTTTACGCGGGACACGGTCGCGCTCACCTGGAATCTGTCCCTGCTGTTTTTCCCTCAGTTGGGACAACTTCAGCAGCTCTTTCTCATACGCAGAATTTAGTTCGGCAATGCTGAGCTGAAATGGGGATGAAACGAGAAACCAGTTCAACCTCGGAGGTACTGCAGAGAGAGAGTCAGTGTGCGCATGTGGGACTCGTACCCCAGTGAGAGTCAGTGTGTGTGTGTGTGGACCCCGTACCCCAGTGAGAGTCAGTGTGTGTGTGTGTGTGTGTGTGTGGACCCCGTACCCCAGTGAGAGTCAGTGTGTGTGTGGGACTCGTACCCCAGTGAGAGTCAGTGTGTGTGTGTGTGTGTGTGTGTGTGTGGACCCCGTACCCCAGTGAGAGTCAGTGTGTGTGTGTGTGTGGGACTCGTACACCAGTGAGAGTCAGTGTGTGTGTGTGTGGGACTCGTACCCCAGTGAGAGTCAGTGTGTGTGTGTGTGTGTGTGTGGACCCCGTACCCCAGTGAGAGTCAGTGTGTGTGTGTGTGTGTGTGGAACCCCGTACCCCAGTGAGAGACAGTGTGCGCATGTGGGACTCGTACCCCAGTGAGAGTCACTGTGTGTGTGTGTGTGTGGACCCCGTACCCCAGTGAGAGTCAGTGTGTGTGTGGGACTCGTACCCCAGTGAGAGTCAGTGTGTGTGTGTGTGTGGGACTCGTACCCCAGTGAGAGTCAGTGTGTGTGTGTGTGTGAACCCCGTACCCCAGTGAGAGTCAGTGTGCGCATGTGGGACTCGTACCCCAGTGAGAGTCAGTGTGTGTGTGGGACTCGTACCCCAGTGAGAGTCAGTGTGTGTGTGTGTGGGACTCGTACCCCAGTGAGAGTCAGTGTGTGTGTGTGTGGGACTCGTACCCCAGTGAGAGTCAGTGTGTGTGTGTGTGTGTGGACCCCGTACCCCAGTGAGAGTCAGTGTGTGTGTGTGTGTGTGAACCCCGTACCCCAGTGAGAGTCAGTGTGCGCATGTGGGACTCGTACCCCAGTGAGAGTCAGTGTGTGTGTGTGTGGGACTCGTACCCCAGTGAGAGTCAGTGTGTGTGTGTGTGGGACTCGTACCCCAGTGAGAGTCAGTGTGTGTGTGTGTGGGACTCGTACCCCAGTGAGAGTCAGTGTGTGTGTGTGTGTGTGGACCCCGTACCCCAGTGAGAGTCAGTGTGTGTGTGTGTGTGTGAACCCCGTACCCCAGTGAGAGTCAGTGTGCGCATGTGGGACTCGCACCCCAGTGAGAGTCAGTGTGTGTGTGTGTGTGTGTGTGTGTGGGACTCGTACCCCAGTGAGTCAGTGTGTGTGTGTGTGTGTGTGTGTGTGGACCCCGTACCCCAGTGAGAGTCAGTGTGCGCATGTGGACCCCGTACCCCAGTGAGAGTCAGTGTGCGCATGTGGGACTCGTACCCCAGAGAGAGTCAGTGTGTGTGTGTGTGGACCCCGTACCCCAGTGAGAGTCAGTGTGTGTGTGTGTGTGGACCCAGTACCCCAGTGAGAGTCGGTGTGTGTGTGTGTGTGTGGACCCCGTACCCCAGTGAGAGTCAGTGTGTGTGTGTGTGTGGACCCCGTACCCCAGTGAGAGTCAGTGTGTGTGTGTGTGTGAACCCCGTACCCCAGTGAGAGTCAGTGTGTGTGTGTGTGTGGACCCCGTACCCCAGTGAGAGTCAGTGTGCGCATGTGGGACTCGTACCCCAGTGAGAGTCAGTGTGTGTGTGTGTGTGTGTGTGTGTGTGTGTGTGTGGGACTCGTACCCCAGTGAGAGTCAGTGTGTGTGTGTGTGTGTGTGTGTGTGGACCCCGTACCCCAGTGAGAGTCAGTGTGCGCATGTGGACCCCGTACCCCAGTGAGAGTCAGTGTGCGCATGTGGGACTCGTACCCCAGAGAGAGTCAGTGTGTGTGTGTGTGGACCCCGTACCCCAGTGAGAGTCAGTGTGTGTGTGTGTGTGGACCCCGTACCCCAGTGAGAGTCGGTGTGTGTGTGTGTGTGTGTGTGTGTGTGTGTGGGTGGACCCCGTACCCCAGTGAGAGTCGGTGTGTGTGTGTGTGTGGACCCCGTACCCCAGTGAGAGTCAGTGTGTGTGTGTGTGTGTGGACCCCGTACCCCAGTGAGAGTCAGTGTGTGTGCGCATGTGGACCCCGTACCCCAGTGAGAGTCAGTGTGCGCATGTGGGACTCGTACCCCAGAGAGAGTCAGTGTGTGTGTGTGTGTGGACCCCGTACCCCAGTGAGAGTCGGTGTGTGTGTGTGTGTGTGTGTGTGTGTGTGTGTGTGTGTGTGTGTGTGTGGGTGGACCCCGTACCCCAGTGAGAGTCGGTGTGTGTGTGTGTGTGGACCCCGTACCCCAGTGAGAGTCAGTGTGTGTGTGTGTGTGGACCCCGTACCCCAGTGAGAGTCAGTGTGTGTGTGTGTGTGGACCCCGTACCCCAGTGAGAGTCAGTGTGTGTGTGTGTGTGGACCCCGTACCCCAGTGAGAGTCAGTGTGTGTGTGTGTGTGGACCCCGTACCCCAGTGAGAGTCAGTGTGTGTGTGTGTGTGGACCCCGTACCCCAGTGAGAGTCAGTGTGTGTGTGTGTGTGGACCCCGTACCCCAGTGAGAGTCAGTGTGTGTGTGTGTGTGGACCCCGTACCCCAGTGAGAGTCAGTGTGTGTGTGTGTGTGGACCCCGTACCCCAGTGAGAGTCAGTGTGTGTGTGTGTGTGTGTGTGTGTGTGTGGACCCCGTACCCCAGTGAGAGTCAGTGTGTGTGTGTGTGTGGACCCCGTACCCCAGTGAGAGTCAGTGTGTGTGTGTGTGGACCCCGTACCCCAGTGAGAGTCAGTGTGTGTGTGTGTGTGTGGACCCCGTACCCCAGTGAGAGTCAGTGTGTGTGTGGGACTCGTACCCCAGTGAGAGTCAGTGTGTGTGTGTGTGTGGACCCCGTACCCCAGTGAGAGTCAGTGTGTGTGTGGGACTCGTACCCCAGTGAGAGTCAGTGTGTGTGTGTGTGTGGACCCCGTACCCCAGTGAGAGTCAGTGTGTGTGTGTGTGGACCCCGTACCCCAGTGAGAGTCAGTGTGTGTGTGGGACTCGTACCCCAGTGAGAGTCAGTGTGTGTGGACCCCGTACCCCAGTGAGAGTCAGTGTGCGCGTGTGGGACTCGTACCCAAGTGAGAGTCAGTGTGTGTGTGTGTGGGACTCGTACCCCAGTGAGAGTCAGTGTGTGTGGGACCCGTACCCCAGTGAGAGTCAGTGTGTGTGTGGGACCCCGTACCCCAGTGAGAGTCAGTGTGTGTGGGACCCGTACCCCAGTGAGAGTCAGTGTGTGTGTGGGACCCGTACCCCAGTGAGAGTCAGTGTGTGTGTGTGGAGCCCGTACCCCAGTGAGAGTCAGTGTGTGTGTGGAGCCCGTACCCCAGTGAGAGTCAGTGTGTGTGTGTGTGGACCCCGCACCCCAGTGTGAGTCAGTGTGTGTGTGTGGGACCCCGTACCCCAGTGAGAGTCGGTGTGTGTGTGGGACCCGCACCCCAGTGTGAGTCAGTGTGCGTGTGTGTGGGACCCGTACCCCAGTGAGAGTCGGTGTGTGTATGGGATCCTGTACCCCAGTGAGAGTCAGTGTGTGTGGGACACATACCCCAGTGAGAGTCAGTGTGTGTGTGGGACCCGTACCCCAGTGAGAGTCAGTGTGTGTGGGACACATACCCCAGTGAGAGTCAGTGTGTGTGTGGGACCCGTACCCCAGTGAGAGTCGGTGTGTGTATGGGATCCCGTACCCCAGTGAGAGTCAGTGTGTGTGTGTGTGGGACCCGTACCCCAGTGAGAGTCAGTGTGTGTGGGACACATACCCCAGTGAGAGTCAGTGTGTGTGGGACACATACCCCAGTGAGAGTCAGTGTGTGTGTGTGTGGGACCCCGTACCCCAGTGAGAGTCAGTGTGTGTGGGACACATACCCCAGTGAGAGTCAGTGTGTGTGTGGGACCCGTACCCCAGTGAGAGTCAGTGTGTGTGGGACACATACCCCAGTGAGAGTCAGTGTGTGTGGGACACATACCCCAGTGAGAGTCAGTGTGTGTGTGTGTGGGACCCGCACCCCAGTGAGAGTCAGTGTGTGTGTGTGTGGGACCCCGTACCCCAGTGAGAGTCAGTGTGTGTGGGACACATACCCCAGTGAGAGTCAGTGTGTGTGGGACCCGTACCCCAGTGAGAGTCAGTGTGTGTGGGACCCGTACCCCAGTGAGAGTCAGTGTGTGTGTGGGACCCCGTACCCCAGTGAGAGTCAGTGTGTGTGGGACCCGTACCCCAGTGAGAGTCAGTGTGTGTGTGGGACCCGTACCCCAGTGAGAGTCAGTGTGTGTGTGGGACCCCGTACCCCAGTGAGAGTCAGTGTGTGTGGGACCCGTACCCCAGTGAGAGTCAGTGTGTGTGTGGGACCCGTACCCCAGTGAGAGTCAGTGTGTGTGTGGACCCCGTACCCCAGTGAGAGTCAGTGTGTGTGGGACCCGTACCCCAGTGAGAGTCAGTGTGTGTGTGGGACCCGTACCCCAGTGAGAGTCAGTGTGTGTGTGGACCCCGTACCCCAGTGAGAGTCAGTGTGTGTGGGACCCGTACCCCAGTGAGAGTCAGTGTGGAACATGTACCCACTGCCCTCCCCACTCCCAGTTACCTTCCACGTGAAGGGGTTGTTGGCCAAAATGGCCCCCAGCAGTTGGATGGCATACTTGCAGACATTGACTGACTTGTCGCAGAGTCTGCCCGTTGCCAGGGTGACCACCGCCTGGAAGCGTTTCAGAGGGAGAGCCTGAAAGCAGAATAAGGGGCGGGGGAAGATAAAAAAAACAATTGTCGTTACCTCGACGCTTCAGGCTGGTCGCACGCGGACCCCTTCCCGCCGGATTACCTTCTCCTGGACGACGTGCGTCAGGACCTGGAGAGCGCGGCTGCGGACGAAAGCGTGGACGTCGTGGAGGTGAAGCTGCAACGCGTCCAGGAAGCGGTCGCGGGTCTCGCGCGCCGGCCCGTCCAGCTGGGGCCCGCTCAGCACCCGGGTCACCATCTGGCCCATGGCGGACAGCACCGCGTTGCGCAGGGCGTAACTCTGGAGGGGGAGGGAAGAGAGAGGACAGAGGGTGAGGTCAAAGGGCGAGGCGGAGCGGCTCTCGGCCACTATTCCCTTCGCCCCCCCCCCCCCCACCGCAATCCAGATTGCCCGCCCGCTCACCTCGCCGTTCAGCAAGTCCACGATCAGGCTGATGTTTGGAATCATGACCTCGGGAATCCTCTCGGCCAGTTCCGCCAGGAACGCGGCGAAGGACCGTGCCCCGGAGGACTCGCGGCCGGGCTCCCCGGCTCCGTTCCGCCCAATTTCCCTGCAAAAGAGCAAAATAAGACCGAGCTTGGGAGGGGGGGTGGGGGGGAAACAAAGCAGAACACCAACGGTCAATTCTGCTACTGAATGACGCGCGTTTGTCCTGCGATTATCAGCACGTCAAAACGTCCAAAAGTGCCTCATTGCTCATGTGTAATGTACGCACAGCAGGATCCCGGGTATTCGACATATAAGCAGAGCCCCTCCGATACTCTCGATTAGATTCCAGTCTGTAACTCACTCCCGGGTATCTGTTATTCTATATATAAACCCCACCGAACCCCTCGATTAGATTCCAGTCTGTAACTCACTCCCGGGTATCTGTTATTCTATATATAAACCAGCCCGAAACCCTCGATTAGATTCCAGTCTGTAACTCACTCCCGGGTATCTGTTATTCTATATATAAACCACCCCGAACCCCTCGATTAGATTCCAGTCTGTAACTCAGTCCCGGGTATCTGTTATTCTATATATAAACCCCCCCCCGAACCCCTCGATTAGATTCCAGTCTGTAACTCACTCCCGGGTATCTGTTATTCTATATATAAACCCCCCCGAACCCCTCGATTAGATTCCAGTCTGTAACTCACTCCCGGGTATCTGTTATTCTATATATAAACCACCCCGAACCCCTCGATTAGATTCCAGTCTGTAACTCACTCCCGGCTATCTGTTATTCTATATATAAACTAACCCGAACCCCTCGATTAGATTCCAGTCTGTAACTCACTCCCGGGTATCTGTTATTCTATATATAAACCACCCCGAACCCCTCGATTAGATTCCAGTCTGTTACTCACTCCCTGGTATCTGTTGTTCTATATATAAACCCCCCCGAACCCCTCGATTAGATTCCAGTCTGTAACTCACTCCCGGCTATCTGTTATTCTATATATAAACTAACCCGAACCCCTCGATTAGATTCCAGTCTGTAACTCACTCCCGGGTATCTGTTATTCTATATATAAACCCCCCGAACCCCTCGATTAGATTCCAGTCTGTAACTCACTCCCGGGTATCTGTTATTCTATATATAAACTAACCCGAACCCCTCGATTAGATTCCAGTCTGTAACTCACTCCCGGGTATCTGTTATTCTATATATAAACCCCCCCGAACCCCTCGATTAGATTCCAGTCTGTAACTCACTCCCGGGTATCTGTTATCCTATATATAAACCCCCCCGAACCCCTCGATTAGATTCCAGTCTGTAACTCACTCCCGGGTATCTGTTATTCTATATATAAACTAACCCGAACCCCTCGATTAGATTCCAGTCTGTAACTCACTCCCGGGTATCTGTTATTCTATATAGAAACTCCCCCGAACCCCTCGATTCGATTCCAGTCTGTAACTCACTCCCGGGTATCTGCTACTCCATTATTAAACCCCCATGCGCCCCGCACCACGCCCCCGGACCCCTCGACTGAGCAGGGGCTGAACTCACCTCATGATCTCCCCCACGATGGACTTCAGCCCATACTCGGTGGCCCAGATGGTGACCACGTGCACCAGGACCGGGGCCAGCTGCTCACTGTGCTGCAGCAGCTGGATGACGTCAAGCGTGGCCCCTGCAGGCGCCGATTTAACAGAGAGAAGGGAGACGTCAGTCAGTATGTGCACCGGGCTGGCTGGGAGGCAGCCCCCTCTGAATAACCCAACTCCACCCCCCCACCACCATCGCACTCCGATGGCCTCCCGCGCCCACATGCAAACCCACCCAGCATGTGGTTGTAACGTTTGATCATCATGGCCAAGAGATGGGCCACAGCCTCGCGTGTAGACTTGTTCTTCGCATGTCCGATGCTGGAATTCTCCAGGATGTGGTAGCAACAACAGGTGATGAGGCTGGAACCAGAGTGGTCGGTCAGGCGGTGGGAGAGAAAGCAGAAAGAGAAACAGGGTCAGCAAAAGGTCAGCGACTTTCGCAAGGCTCGCCCGCACTCTTCTCCCCCCCCCCCACCCCCCAAAACAACCCTGGCGGGTCACTGACCGGCTGAACTCCTCCTCCACCTGCCCGATGCTCCAGAGCCTGCAAACGTCCACCTGCAGCAGCTGGCCCAGGACCTGCACGGCCGCCATCCGGTCCGTCTCCCAGTCAAACTCCCAGGACTTGAGCTTCAGTTTGCGCACCTGCGACAGAGGGAGGACAGGACAGGCGTGTGAGACAGCGAGGCAGAGCGAGAGAGACAGACAGACAGACAAAGAGAGAGAGACACAGAGAGAGCCTGTCTTGTCGTCACCATCACCTTGCCAGTGGGCCCCATGTTTGCCAGCTCCTGTCTGTAGTTCAAGTCCTCAAAGGCCTCGATGAACTGTGTGAGCAAGTAGCAATTCATCTTCAGTGTGTTCAGGTGTTCCAGGTGGTCTGATGGGGTCAGCGTCGTGTCAGCCAGGACCCCCGGGAGGTCACTGGAGTGTCGGGAGACGGCTGGGGGCACAAAGCAGAACACAGGAAGTCACGCAGAGGCAGCTCTGTACTGTACCCGTCCTGGGAGTGCTCGATGCTGACACTGGGTATAAAGTGGGGGTAGGGGGTTTACACTGTCAGGGTAATGTAGAGGGAGCTCTGTATTGTACCCGTCCTGGGAGTGCTCGATGCTGACACTGGGTATAAAGTGGGGTAGGGGGTTTACACTGTCAGGGTAATGTAGAGGGAGCTCTGTATTGTACCCGTCCTGGTATTGTCCCTGTCTCAGTGGCCAATCAGATTACCAAAGATTTGCGATCATTCTCTCGGGGCGATAGCAGGGCTGGCTGACACGACCTTTAACCTGTGACCCCACCCCCCCCTGTCCGTACCTCGCGCAAGGCGCGAGCAGGGCCTCAGGCTCTCCGCCCTGCGGCCGCGACAGAGCGCGAGGCACGAGTTTTCTGTGGGTCCGGCCTTACAGCGGGCGCGTGGGACTTGACCGCGCACGCCAAGATTACGGACCGTGTGAGAAACAAATTTAAAAAAAAAGGTCAGAGGTCGGGTCGGTCAGCCCCCGCCGCAGGAGGTCACATTCGCCTTGGTGTCATCACGCGGCCCCAGTCAGTCAGAAGGGGGGAGTCTGTAGCCCGCCCTCACAGAGTGTGCTTGGGAACCTCCCGCTGACCAGTGAGGGCAGCTCGGTTAACCCCAGGAGGAGGAAGGGTTGGGTGTCTCCACGACCTCTCCCCTTCCCTCCGCCACCCACTCCCTCCGTCCCTCCCTCGTCCGCTCACCTTTCACCACGAGGTCCAGCGTCTTTTCCTGCAATCCGGGATCCACATCTTTGAACTGACTGCAGCGGGGAGAAAGAAAACCAGAGAGAAGATGAGGTCTTGAGCAGCCGAATAGCCGGGATGGCTCCGGGGCGAAGGGTGCAACAAAAAAAAAAATTTCCTCCCACACATCACTTGAACCCTCCAGTGACCATTTACAAGCCCCAAGACCGGGCGGGGAAGGGAGGGAGGGGAAGACAGGACAGGAGCAACGGGAGAATCCTTGAGTGAGGAGAGAGAGAGAGAGGGAAGGAAGGGAACAGCAGTCCTGGAAAGAGCCCCGGGCGTAGTGGGGGGCGTTGAGGAAGATACTCACCTCAGGACACTATACAGCGAGTCAAAATGCTCGAGCACCGCCAAGGGCCCTCTGCTCCGGAAAGCCGACTGAAAAGCTGAGGGATTGAAACACACACGCATTTCAATTGACTCTGATAAACCCTAAAAACTCCTCCTGTCCCCCACAGTACACTCCACCCCTCCCTCCCCAAGACACTCCGTCCCCCACTCTCTCTCTCTCCCTCCCCAGGGCTCTCCGTCCCCCACTCTCTCTCTCTCTCTCTCTCCCTCCCTCCCTCGGGTACACTCTCCGTCCCCCACTCTCTCTCCCCTGGGTACACTCTGTGTCCTCCCTCCCCAGGACTCTCCGTCCCCCACTCTCTCTCTCTCTCTCTCTACCCCGGGTACACTCTGTGTCCTCCCTCCCCAGGACTCTCCGTCCCCCACTCTCTCTCCCCCGGGTACACTCTGTGTCCTCCCTCCCCAGGACTCTCCGTCCCCCACTCTCTCTCTCTCCCCCAGGTACACTCTCCGTCCCCCACTCTCTCTCTCTCTCTCTCTACCCCGGGTACACTCTGTGTCCTCCCTCCCCAGGACTCTCCGTCCCCCACTCTCTCTCCCCCGGGTACACTCTGTGTCCTCCCTCCCCAGGACTCTCCGTCCCCCACTCTCTCTCCCCCGGGTACACTCTGTGTCCTCCCTCCCCAGGACTCTCCGTCCCCCACTCTCTCTCTCCCTCCCTCCCTCCCTCGGGTACACTCTCCGTCCCCCACTCTCTCTCCCCTGGGTACACTCTGTGTCCTCCCTCCCCAGGACTCTCCGTCCCCCACTCTCTCTCTCTCTCTCCCTCGGGTACACTCTCCGTCCCCCACTCTCTCTCTCTCTCCCTCCCTCCCTCCCTCGGGTACACTCTCCATCCCCCACTCTCTCTCCCCCGGGTACACTCTGTGTCCTCCCTCCCCAGGACTCTCCATCCCCCACTCTCTCTCTCTCTCTCCCCCGGGTACACTCTGTGTCCTCCCTCCCCAGGACTCTCCGTCCCCCACTCTCTCTCCCCCAGGTACACTGTGTCCTCCCTCCCCGGGCCTCTCCATCCCCCACTCTCTCTCTCTCTCCCTCCCTCCCTCGGGTACACTCTCCGTCCCCCACTCTCTCTCCCCCAGGTACACTCTGTGTCCTCCCTCCCCGGGCCTCTCCATCCCCCACTCTCTCTCTCTCTCCCCCGGGTACACTCTGTGTCCTCCGTCCCCGGGCCTCTCCGTCCCCCACTCTCTCTCTCTCTCCGTCCCCGGGCCTCTCCATTCCCCCACTCTCTCTCTCTCTCTCTCTCTCTCTCTCTCCCCCGGGTACACTCTGTGTCCTCCGTCCCCGGGCCTCTCCATCCCCCACTCTCTCTCTACCCCGGGTACACTCTGTGTCCTCCGTCCCCCACTCTCTCTCTCCGTCCCCGGGCCTCTCCATTCCCCCACTCTCTCTCCGTCCCCGGGCCTCTCCATCCCCCACACTCTCTCTCTCTCCGTCCCCGGGCCTCTCCATTCCCCCACTCTCTCTCTACCCCGGGTACACTCTGTGTCCTCCGTCCCCGGGCCTCTCCATTCCCCACTCTCTCTCTCCGTCCCCCGGGTACACTCTGTGTCCTCCGTCCCCGGGCCTCTCCATCCCCCACTCTCTCTCTACCCCGGGTACACTCTGTGTCCTCCGTCCCCGGGCCTCTCCAGCCCCACTCTCTCTCTCCATCCCCGGGCCTCTCCATCCCCCCACTCTCTCTCTCTGCGTCCCCGGGCCTCTCCATTCCCCACTCTCTCTCTCCGTCCCCGGGCCTCTCCATCCCCCACTCTCTCTCTCTCTCTCCGTCCCCGGGCCTCTCCATTCCCCACTCTCTCTCTCCGTCCCCGGGCCTCTCCATCCCCCACTCTCTCTCTCTCTCTCTCTCTCCGTCCCCGGGCCTCTCCATTCCCCACTCTCTCTCTCTCCGTCCCCGGGCCTCTCCATTCCCCCACTCTCTCTCTCTCTCTCCCCCGGGTACACTCTGTGTCCTCCGTCCCCGGGCCTCTCCATCCCCCACTCTCTCTCTACCCCGGGTACACTCTGTGTCCTCCGTCCCCGGGCCTCTCCATCCCCCACTCTCTCTCTACCCCGGGTACACTCTGTGTCCTCCGTCCCCGGGCCTCTCCATCCCCCACTCTCTCTCTCCATCCCCAGGCCTCTCCATCCCCCACTCTCTCTCTCTCCGTCCCCGGGCCTCTCCATTCCCCACTCTCTCTCCGTCCCCGGGCCTCTCCATCCCCCACTCTCTCTCTCCGTCCCCGGGCCTCTCCATCCCCCACTCTCTCTCTCTCTCTCCGTCCCCGGGCCTCTCCATTCCCCACTCTCTCTCTCCGTCCCCGGGCCTCTCCATCCCCCACTCTCTCTCTCTCTCTCCGTCCCCGGGCCTCTCCATTCCCCACTCTCTCTCTCCGTCCCCGGGCCTCTCCATCCCCCACTCTCTCTCTCTCCGTCCCCGGGCCTCTCCATTCCCCACTCTCTCTCTCCGTCCCCGGGCCTCTCCATCCCCCACTCTCTCTCTACCCCGGGTACACTCTGTGTCCTCCGTCCCCGGGCCTCTCCATCCCCCACTCTCTCTCTCTCCGTCCCCGGGCCTCTCCATCCCCCACTCTCTCTCTCTCCGTCCCCGGGCCTCTCCATCCCCCACTCTCTCTCTCTCCGTCCCCGGGCCTCTCCATCCCCCACTCTCTCTCTCTCCATCCCCCACTCTCTCTCTCTCTCCGTCCCCGGGCCTCTCCATTCCCCACTCTCTCTCTCTCCGTCCCCGGGCCTCTCCATTCCCCACTCTCTCTCTCCGTCCCCGGGCCACTCCATTCCCCACTCTCTCTCTCTCTCCGTCCCCGGGCCTCTCCATCCCCCACTCTCTCTCTCCGTCCCCGGGCCTCTCCATCCCCCACTCTCTCTCTCCGTCCCCGGGCCTCTCCATCCCCCACTCTCTCTCTCCGTCCCCGGGCCTCTCCATCCCCCACTCTCTCTCTCCGTCCCCGGGCCTCTCCATCCCCCACTCTCTCTCTCCGTCCCCGGGCCTCTCCATCCCCCACTCTCTCTCTCTCTCTCCGTCCCCGGGCCTCTCCATCCCCCACTCTCTCTCTCCGTCCCCGGGCCTCTCCATTCCCCACTCTCTCTCTCCGTCCCCGGGCCTCTCCATCCCCCACTCTCTCTCTCTCCGTCCCCGGGCCTCTCCATCCCCCACTCTCTCTCTCTCCGTCCCCGGGCCTCTCCATCCCCCACTCTCTCTCTCTCCGTCCCCGGGCCTCTCCATCCCCCACTCTCTCTCTCTCCGTCCCCGGGCCTCTCCATCCCCCACTCTCTCTCTCTCCGTCCCCGGGCCTCTCCATCCCCCACTCTCTCTCTCTCCGTCCCCGGGCCTCTCCATCCCCCACTCTCTCTCTCTCCGTCCCCGGGCCTCTCCATCCCCCACTCTCTCTCTCTCCATCCCCCACTCTCTCTCTCTCCGTCCCCGGGCCTCTCCATCCCCCACTCTCTCTCTCTCTCCGTCCCCGGGCCTCTCCATTCCCCACTCTCTCTCTCTCCGTCCCCGGGCCTCTCCATTCCCCACTCTCTCTCTCTCTCCGTCCCCGGGCCTCTCCATTCCCCACTCTCTCTCTCTCCGTCCCCGGGCCTCTCCATTCCCCACTCTCTCTCTCCGTCCCCGGGCCTCTCCATTCCCCACTCTCTCTCTCCGTCCCCGGGCCTCTCCATTCCCCACTCTCTCTCTCTCCGTCCCCGGGCCTCTCCATTCCCCACTCTCTCTCTCTCTCCGTCCCCGGGCCTCTCCATCCCCCACTCTCTCTCTCCGTCCCCGGGCCTCTCCATCCCCCACTCTCTCTCTCTCTCCGTCCCCGGGCCTCTCCATCCCCCACTCTCTCTCTCTCTCCGTCCCCGGGCCTCTCCATCCCCCACTCTCTCTCTCTCTCTCCGTCCCCGGGCCTCTCCATTCCCCACTCTCTCTCTCTCTCTCCGTCCCCGGGCCTCTCCATTCCCCACTCTCTCTCTCTCCGTCCCCGGGCCTCTCCATTCCCCACTCTCTCTCTCCGTCCCCGGGCCTCTCCATTCCCCACTCTCTCTCTCTCCGTCCCCGGGCCTCTCCATTCCCCACTCTCTCTCTCCGTCCCCGGGCCTCTCCATTCCCCACTCTCTCTCTCCGTCCCCAGGCCTCTCCATTCCCCACTCTCTCTCTCCGTCCCCGGGCCTCTCCATCCCCCACTCTCTCTCTCCGTCCCCGGGCCTCTCCATCCCCCACTCTCTCTCTCCATCCCCGGGCCTCTCCATCCCCCACTCTCTCTCTCTCTCCCCCGGGTACACTCTGTGTCCTCCCTCCCCGGGCCTCTCCATCCCCCACTCTCTCTCTCTCTCCGTCCCCGGGCCTCTCCATCCCCCACTCTCTCTCTCTCCGTCCCCGGGCCTCTCCATTCCCCACTCTCTCTCTCTCCATCCCCGGGCCTCTCCATTCCCCACTCTCTCTCTCTCCATCCCCGGGCCTCTCCATCCCCCACTCTCTCTCTCTCTCTCTCTCCCTCCCCGGGCCTCTCCATTCCCCACTCTCTCTCTCTCTCTCTCCCTCCCCGGGCCTCTCCATTCCCCACTCTCTCTCTCTCTCTCTCCGTCCCCGGGCCTCTCCATTCCCCACTCTCTCTCTCCGTCCCCGGGCCTCTCCATTCCCCACTCTCTCTCTCTCCGTCCCCGGGCCTCTCCATTCCCCACTCTCTCTCTCTCTCCGTCCCCGGGCCTCTCCATCCCCCACTCTCTCTCTCTCCGTCCCCGGGCCTCTCCATTCCCCACTCTCTCTCTCTCTCCGTCCCCGGGCCTCTCCATTCCCCACTCTCTCTCTCTCTCTCCGTCCCCGGGCCTCTCCATTCCCCACTCTCTCTCTCCGTCCCCGGGCCTCTCCATTCCCCACTCTCTCTCTCCGTCCCCGGGCCTCTCCATTCCCCACTCTCTCTCTCTCCGTCCCCGGGCCTCTCCATTCCCCACTCTCTCTCTCTCCGTCCCCCGGGTACACTCCGTACCCTGGATCTGATCGGGCAGCTGTCGGAGGGGCAGCACCTCCTCCACCACGTACTGCCTCTCCCTCCCGCTCCTCAGCAGGTCGGCCCGGGCCCGGGGAATCACGAACTCGAAGGCCATCCCGGTGCTGGCGTCCTTGCTCGCTCGCCCGCCCGCTCCCGACCGCCTTTCCCGCTTCCCGGTTTGAATCATAACGGTCGCCTCTCTCTCTCCAACCGCCGCCCGCCTTTCATTCTCCACCAATCGCCGACGCCCGCCTTTCATTTTCCTCCAATCGCCGCCCGCCTTTCATTCTCCACCAATCGCCGACGCCCGCCTTTCATTTTCCTCCAATCGCCGCCCGCCTTTCATTCTCCACCAATCGCCGACGCCCGCCTTTCATTTTCCTCCAATCGCCGCCCGCCTTTCATTCTTCTCCAATCGCCGACCACTGTTCATTCTCCACCAATCGCCGACGCCCGCCTTTCATTTTCCTCCAATCGCCGCCCGCCTTTCATTGTCCTCCAATCGCCGACCGCTGTTCATTCTCCTCCAATCATCGCCGCCCGCCTTTCATTGTCCTCCAATCGCCGACCGCTGTTCATTCTCCTCCAATCATCGCCGCCCGCCTTTCATTGTCCTCCAATCGCCGACCGGTTTTCATTCTCCTCCAATCATCGCCGCCCGCCTTTCATTTTCCTCCAATCGCCGACCGCTTTTCATTCTCCTCCAATCGCCGCCCGCCTTTCATTCTTCTCCAATCGCCGACCGCTTTTCATTCTCCTCCAATCATCGCCGCCCACCTTTCATTGTCCTCCAATCGCCGACCGCTGTTCATTCTCCTCCAATCACCGCCGCCGGCCTTTCATTCTCCTCCAACCGCCGCCCGCCGACCATCTCCTGCCAATCCGCTGCCGTTGCCGCACTCGGGTCGGCCAATCACCGCGTCTCCTCCTCGTCACCCTCCCGCTCCGGCCAATCGGAGCCCACCCCGCTTTCGAAACGGTCGCTTCCAATCGCGGGGTGGCCGGGTGTGGGCTGACATGCCGGCCTCCGCTCCGCAGCCAATCGGCTGAGAGCTTTGAGTGAGCGGGCGGTTTCAGCCCCGCGCGGGCTGCCGCTGGTGGGTGACCGGGAGCGGGACTGATGTCATTTCCGGCTGGGCCGCAGCTTCGTCCGACGGGGGCCCCGCCCCTTCCGGCAACGGTCCCGGAACACTGGCTTAAGATGGCGGGCAGGCGGCGCCTGCGCATTTCCGCGGCCGGCTGCCGGCGTGACCTCATTGGTTCCTGGGCTCCTTCTGACGGCATCGATTGCTGATGTCACTGGTTCTGATGTCACTGGTCCCTGATGTCACTGGTTCCTGGGGTCACTGAATTGTGCTGTCGCTGGTCCCTGATGTCACCGGTTCCTGATGTCACTGAATTGTGCTGTCACTGGTCCCTGATGTCACTGGTTCCTGATGTCATTGGTTCTGATGTCACTGGTTCCTGATGTCATTGGTTCTGATGTCACTGGTCCCTGATGTCATTAGCTCTGAGATATTGAATTGTGAAGTCACTGGTCGCTTATGTCATCGGTTCCTGGTGTCATTGGTTCTGATGTCACTGGTTCCTGATTACACTGATTTTGATGTCACTGGTTCCTGATGTCACTGAATCCTGATGTCATTGAATCCTGATGTCATTCGTTCCTGATGTCACTGAATCCTGACGTCACTGCTTCCTGATGTCACTGCTTCCTGATGTCATTGAATCCTGATGTCATTTGTTCCTGGTGTCTTTCTTTCCTTATGTCTTTCGTTCCTGATGTCACTGGTTCCAGATAACTTTCGTTCCTGATATCATTGGTTTCTGATGTCACTGGTTTTCATGTCATTGGTTCCTGATGTCCCTGAATTGTGATGTCACTGTTTCTTGATATTCATTGATTCACAATGTCACTGAATCCGGATGCCACTGGTTCCTGATGTCATTGGTTCTGATATCACTGAATCCTGATGTCACTGGTCCCTGATGTCATTGATTCAAGATGTCACTGAATCCTGATGTCATTGATTCTGATGTCACTGAATTGTGATGTCACTGGTCCCTGATGTCATTGAATCCCAATGTCACTGGTCCTTGATGTCATCGGTACCTATGTCACTGAATCCTGCCTGAAGAGGTGGTAGAGGCAGGAACCCGCACAACATTCAAAAAGTATTTAGAAGAGCACTTGAAACGCCATAACATACAAGGCTATGAGCCAAGTGCTGGAAAATGGGATGAGAATAGTTAGGTGCTTGATGGCTGGAACAGACACAATGGGCTGAAGGGCCTGTTTCTGTGCTGTATAACTCAATGACTCCTGATGTCAATGGATCCTGATGTCACTGGTTTCTGATGTCGTTGGTTCCTGATGTCAGTGATCCCTGATATCATAGGTTCCTGATGTCACTGGCTCCCGATCTCACTGGTTCCTGATATCATTGATCCCTGATATCACTGGTTCCTGATATCACTGGTTCTTGATGTCATTGGTTCCTGATGTCATTGGTTCCTGATGTCACTGGTTCCTGATGTCATTGGTTCCTGATGTCATTGGTTCCTGATGTCACTGGCTCCCGATCTCACTGGTTCCTGATATCATTGATCCCTGATATCACTGGTTCCTGATATCACTGGTTCTTGATGTCATTGGTTCCTGATGTCATTGGTTCCTGATGTCACTGGTTCCTGATGTCATTGATTCCTGATGTCATTGGTTCCTGATGTCATTGGTTCCTGGTGCCACTGGTTCCTGTTGTCACTGGTTCCTGTTGTCACTGGTTCCTGATATCATTGGTTCCTGATGTCACTGGTTCCCGATCTCATTGGTTACTGATGTCATTGGTTGCTGATGTCATTGATCCCTGATATCATTGGTTCCTGATGTTATTAGTTCCTCATATCATTGCTTCCTGATGTCATTGATTCTTGCTGCCACCGGTTCCTGATGTCATTGATCCCTGATATCATTGGTTCCTGATGTTATTAGTTCCTCATATCATTGCTTCCTGATGTCATTGATTCTTGCTGTCACTGGTTCCTGATATCACTGGTTCTTGATTTCATTGGTTCCTGATGTCACTGGTTCCTGATATCACTGATTCTTGATGTCAATGGTTCCTGGTGTCACTGGTTCCTGATGTCACTGGTTCCTGTTGTCACTGGTTCCTGATATCATTGATCCCTGATATCATGGATCCCTGATATCATTGACCCCTGATATCATTGGTTCCTGATGTCATTGTTTCCTGATGTCATTGAATCCTGATTTCATTGGTTCTTGATGCCACTGGTTCCTGATATCATTGATCCCTGATATCACTGGTTCTTGATGTCATTGGTTCCTGATATCACTGATTCTTGATGTCATTGGTTCCTGTTGTCACTGGTTCCTGATATCATTGATCCCTGATATCACTGGTTCCTGATATCACTGGTTCTTGATGTCATTGGTTCCTGATGTCATTGGTTCCTGATGTCACTGGTTCCTGATGTCATTGGTTCCTGATGTCATTGGTTCCTGATATCACTGGCTCCCGATCTCACTGGTTCCTGATATCATTGATCCCTGATATCACTGGTTCCTGATATCACTGGTTCTTGATGTCATTGGTTCCTGATGTCATTGGTTCCTGATGTCACTGGTTCCTGATGTCATTGGTTCCTGATGTCATTGGTTCCTGATGTCATTGGTTCCTGGTGCCACTGGTTCCTGTTGTCACTGGTTCCTGTTGTCACTGGTTCCTGATATCATTGGTTCCTGATGTCACTGGTTCCCGATCTCATTGGTTACTGATGTCATTGGTTGCTGATGTCATTGATCCCTGATGTCATTGGTTCCTGATGTCACTGGTTCCTGATGTCATTGGTTCCTGATGTCATTGGTTCCTGATGTCATTGGTTCCTGGTGCCACTGGTTCCTGTTGTCACTGGTTCCTGTTGTCACTGGTTCCTGATATCATTGGTTCCTGATGTCACTGGTTCCCGATCTCATTGGTTACTGATGTCATTGGTTGCTGATGTCATTGATCCCTGATATCATTGGTTCCTGATGTTATTAGTTCCTCATATCATTGCTTCCTGATGTCATTGATTCTTGCTGCCACCGGTTCCTGATGTCATTGATCCCTGATATCATTGGTTCCTGATGTTATTAGTTTCTCATATCATTGCTTCCTGATGTCATTGATTCTTGCTGTCACTGGTTCCTGATATCACTGGTTCTTGATTTCATTGGTTCCTGATGTCACTGGTTCCTGATGTCATTGGTTCCTGATATCATTGGTTCCTGATGTCACTGGTTCGTGATGTCACTGGTTCCTGATATCATCGGTTCCTGATGTCATTGGTTCCTGGTGTCACTGGTTCCTGTTGTCACTGGTTCCTGATATCATTGATCCCTGATATCATGGATCCCTGATCTCATTGATCCCTGATATAATTGACCCCTGATATCATTGGTTCCTGATGTCATTGGTTCCTGATATCATTGATCCCTGATATCACTGGTTCTTGATGTCACTGGTTCCTGATATCATTGATCCCTGATATCACTGGTTCTTGATGTCATTGGTTCCTGATATCACTGATTCTTGATGTCATTGGTTCCTGACGTCACTGGTTCCTGATGTCATTGGTTCCTGATGTCATTGGTTCCTGATGTCACTGGTTCCTGACGTCACTGGTTCCTGATGTCATTGGTTCCTGATGTCATTGATCCCTGTTATCATTGAATCCTGATGTCATTGGTTCTTGATGCCACTGGTTCCTGATATCATTGATCCTGATATCACTGGTTCTTGATGTCATTGATTCCTGATGTCACTGTTTCCTCATATCATGGATCCCTGATCTCATTGACCCATGATATCACGAGTTCCTGATATCATTGGTTCCGATGTCACTGGATCCCGATATCACTGGATCCTAATATCATTGGTTCCTGATGTCATTGGTTGCTGCTGTCACTGGTTCCAGATGACATTGATTCCTGATGTCACTGGATCTTGATGTCATTGGTTCCTGATGTCACTGGTTCCTGATGTCATTGGTTCCAGGTGTCACTGGTTCCTGTTGTCACTGGTTCCTGATATCATTGATCCCTGATATAATTGGTTCCAGATGTCACTGGTTCCCGATATCATTGGTTCCTGATATCATGGATCCCTGATCTCATTGATCCCTGATATTATTGACCCCTGATATCAATAGTTCCTGATATCATTGGCTCCGATGTCACTGGATCCCGATGTCACTGGATCCTAATGTCACTGGTTCCTGATGTCATTGATTCCTGGTATCACTGGTTCCTGTTGTCACTGCTTCTTGATATCGTTGATCCCTGCTCTCGTTGGTTCCTGATGTCATTGATCCCTGTTGTCACTGGTTCCTGATATCATTGAATCCTGATATCACTGGTTCTTGATGACGTTGATTCCTGATGTCACTGTTTCCTCATATCATAGATCCCTGATCTCATTGACCCCTGATATCACCAGTTCCTGATATCATTGGTTCCGATGTCACTGGATCCTAATGTCATTGGTTCCTGATGTCATTGGTTGCTGCTGTCACTGGTTCCAGATGACATTGATTCCTGATGTCACTGGATCTTGATATCATTGGTTCCTGATATCACTGATTCTTGATGTCATTGGTTCCTGAGATCATTGGTTCCCAATGTCACTGATTCCTGATATCATTGGTTCCTGATGTTACTGGTTCCTGATGCCATTGATCCCTGATGTCATTGGTTCCTGATATCATTGAATCCTGATGTCATTGGTTCTTTATGCCACTGGTTCCTGCTATCACTGGTTCTTGATGTCATTGTTCCCTGTTGTCACTGGTTCTTGATATCATTGATCCTGATATCACTGGTTCTTGATGTCATTGATTCCTGATGTCACTGTTTCCTCATATCATGGATCCCTGACCTCATTGACCCGATATCACTAGTTCCTGATATCATTGGTTCCGATGTCACTGGATCCCGATGTCACTGGATCCGAATGTCATTGGTTGCTGCTGTCACTGGTTCCAGATGACATTGATTCCTGATGTCACTGGATCTTGATGTCATTGGTTCTTGATGTCACTGGTTCCTGGTGTCACTGGTTCCTGATGTCATTGGTTCCTGTTGTCACTGGTTCCTGATATCATTGATCCCTGATATCATTGGTTCCTGATGTCACTGGTTTGTGATGTCACTGGTTCCTGATGTCATTGATCCTTGATATCATTGGTTCCTGATGTCATTGATTCCTGATGTTACTGTTTCCTGATGTCATTGGTTCCTGATGTCATTGGTTCCTGATGTCATTGGTTCCTGATGTCATTGGTTCTTGATGCCACTGGTTCCTGATATCATTGATCCCTGATATCACTGGTTCTTGATGTCATTGGTTCCTGTTGTCACTGGTTCCTGATATCATTGATCCTGATATCACTGGTTCTTGATGTCATTGGTTCCTGATATCACTGATTCTTGATGTCATTGGTTCCTGAAGTCACTGGTTCCTGATGTCACTGGTTCCTGATGTCATTGGTTCCTGATGTCACTGGTTACCGATCTCGTTGGTTCCTGATGTCATTGGTTCCTGATGTCATTGATCCCTGTTATCATTGGTTCCTGATGTCATTGGTTCTTGATATCATTGAATCCTGATGTCATTGGTTCTTGATGCCACTGGTTCCTGATATCATTGATCCCTGATATCACTGGTTCTTGATGTCATTGGTTCCTGTTGTCACTGGTTCCTGATATCATTGATCCTGATATCACTGGTTCTTGATGTCATTGATTCCTGATGTCACTGTTTCCTCATATCATGGATCCCTGATCTCATTGACCCATGATATCACGAGTTCCTGATATCATTGGTTCCGATGTCACTGGATCCCGATATCACTGGATCCTAATATCATTGGTTCCTGATGTCATTGGTTGCTGCTGTCACTGGTTCCAGATGACATTGATTCCTGATGTCACTGGATCTTGATGTCATTGGTTCCTGATGTCACTGGTTCCTGATGTCATTGGTTCCAGGTGTCACTGGTTCCTGTTGTCACTGGTTCCTGATATCATTGATCCCTGATATAATTGGTTCCAGATGTCACTGGTTCCCGATATCATTGGTTCCTGATATCATGGATCCCTGATCTCATTGATCCCTGATATTATTGACCCCTGATATCAATAGTTCCTGATATCATTGGCTCCGATGTCACTGGATCCCGATGTCACTGGATCCTAATGTCACTGGTTCCTGATGTCATTGATTCCTGGTATCACTGGTTCCTGTTGTCACTGCTTCTTGATATCGTTGATCCCTGCTCTCGTTGGTTCCTGATGTCATTGATCCCTGTTGTCACTGGTTCCTGATATCATTGAATCCTGATATCACTGGTTCTTGATGACGTTGATTCCTGATGTCACTGTTTCCTCATATCATAGATCCCTGATCTCATTGACCCCTGATATCACCAGTTCCTGATATCATTGGTTCCGATGTCACTGGATCCTAATGTCATTGGTTCCTGATGTCATTGGTTGCTGCTGTCACTGGTTCCAGATGACATTGATTCCTGATGTCACTGGATCTTGATATCATTGGTTCCTGATATCACTGATTCTTGATGTCATTGGTTCCTGAGATCATTGGTTCCCAATGTCACTGATTCCTGATATCATTGGTTCCTGATGTTACTGGTTCCTGATGCCATTGATCCCTGATGTCATTGGTTCCTGATATCATTGAATCCTGATGTCATTGGTTCTTTATGCCACTGGTTCCTGCTATCACTGGTTCTTGATGTCATTGTTCCCTGTTGTCACTGGTTCTTGATATCATTGATCCTGATATCACTGGTTCTTGATGTCATTGATTCCTGATGTCACTGTTTCCTCATATCATGGATCCCTGACCTCATTGACCCGATATCACTAGTTCCTGATATCATTGGTTCCGATGTCACTGGATCCCGATGTCACTGGATCCGAATGTCATTGGTTGCTGCTGTCACTGGTTCCAGATGACATTGATTCCTGATGTCACTGGATCTTGATGTCATTGGTTCTTGATGTCACTGGTTCCTGGTGTCACTGGTTCCTGATGTCATTGGTTCCTGTTGTCACTGGTTCCTGATATCATTGATCCCTGATATCATTGGTTCCTGATGTCACTGGTTTGTGATGTCACTGGTTCCTGATGTCATTGATCCTTGATATCATTGGTTCCTGATGTCATTGATTCCTGATGTTACTGTTTCCTGATGTCATTGGTTCCTGATGTCATTGGTTCCTGATGTCATTGGTTCCTGATGTCATTGGTTCTTGATGCCACTGGTTCCTGATATCATTGATCCCTGATATCACTGGTTCTTGATGTCATTGGTTCCTGTTGTCACTGGTTCCTGATATCATTGATCCTGATATCACTGGTTCTTGATGTCATTGGTTCCTGATATCACTGATTCTTGATGTCATTGGTTCCTGACGTCACTGGTTCCTGATGTCACTGGTTCCTGATGTCATTGGTTCCTGATGTCACTGGTTACCGATCTCGTTGGTTCCTGATGTCATTGGTTCCTGATGTCATTGATCCCTGTTATCATTGGTTCCTGATGTCATTGGTTCTTGATATCATTGAATCCTGATGTCATTGGTTCTTGATGCCACTGGTTCCTGATATCATTGATCCCTGATATCACTGGTTCTTGATGTCATTGGTTCCTGTTGTCACTGGTTCCTGATATCATTGATCCTGATATCACTGGTTCTTGATGTCATTGATTCCTGATGTCACTGTTTCCTCATATCATGGATCCCTGATCTCATTGACCCATGATATCACGAGTTCCTGATATCATTGGTTCCGATGTCACTGGATCCCGATATCACTGGATCCTAATATCATTGGTTCCTGATGTCATTGGTTGCTGCTGTCACTGGTTCCAGATGACATTGATTCCTGATGTCACTGGATCTTGATGTCATTGGTTCCTGATGTCACTGGTTCCTGATGTCATTGGTTCCAGGTGTCACTGGTTCCTGTTGTCACTGGTTCCTGATATCATTGATCCCTGATATAATTGGTTCCAGATGTCACTGGTTCCCGATATCATTGGTTCCTGATATCATGGATCCCTGATCTCATTGATCCCTGATATTATTGACCCCTGATATCAATAGTTCCTGATATCATTGGCTCCGATGTCACTGGATCCCGATGTCACTGGATCCTAATGTCACTGGTTCCTGATGTCATTGATTCCTGGTATCACTGGTTCCTGTTGTCACTGCTTCTTGATATCGTTGATCCCTGCTCTCGTTGGTTCCTGATGTCATTGATTCCTGTTGTCACTGGTTCCTGATATCATTGAATCCTGATATCACTGGTTCTTGATGACGTTGATTCCTGATGTCACTGTTTCCTCATATCATAGATCCCTGATCTCATTGACCCCTGATATCACCAGTTCCTGATATCATTGGTTCCGATGTCACTGGATCCTAATGTCATTGGTTCCTGATGTCATTGGTTGCTGCTGTCACTGGTTCCAGATGACATTGATTCCTGATGTCACTGGATCTTGATATCATTGGTTCCTGATATCACTGATTCTTGATGTCATTGGTTCCTGAGATCATTGGTTCCCAATGTCACTGATTCCTGATATCATTGGTTCCTGATGTTACTGGTTCCTGATGCCATTGATCCCTGATGTCATTGGTTCCTGATATCATTGAATCCTGATGTCATTGGTTCTTTATGCCACTGGTTCCTGCTATCACTGGTTCTTGATGTCATTGTTCCCTGTTGTCACTGGTTCTTGATATCATTGATCCTGATATCACTGGTTCTTGATGTCATTGATTCCTGATGTCACTGTTTCCTCATATCATGGATCCCTGACCTCATTGACCCGATATCACTAGTTCCTGATATCATTGGTTCCGATGTCACTGGATCCCGATGTCACTGGATCCGAATGTCATTGGTTGCTGCTGTCACTGGTTCCAGATGACATTGATTCCTGATGTCACTGGATCTTGATGTCATTGGTTCTTGATGTCACTGGTTCCTGGTGTCACTGGTTCCTGTTGTCACTGGTTCCTGATATCATTGATCCCTGATATCATTGGTTCCTGATGTCACTGGTTTGTGATGTCACTGGTTCCTGATGTCATTGATCCTTGATATCATTGGTTCCTGATGTCATTGATTCCTGATGTTACTGTTTCCTGATGTCATTGGTTCCTGATGTCATTGGTTCCTGATGTCATTGAATCCTGATGTCATTGGTTCTTGATGCCACTGGTTCCTGATATCATTGATCCCTGATATCACTGGTTCTTGATGTCATTGGTTCCTGTTGTCACTGGTTCCTGATATCATTGATCCTGATATCACTGGTTCTTGATGTCATTGGTTCCTGATATCACTGATTCTTGATGTCATTGGTTCCTGACGTCACTGGTTCCTGATGTCACTGGTTCCTGATGTCATTGGTTCCTGATGTCACTGGTTACCGATCTCGTTGGTTCCTGATGTCATTGGTTCCTGATGTCATTGATCCCTGTTATCATTGGTTCCTGATGTCATTGGTTCTTGATATCATTGAATCCTGATGTCATTGGTTCTTGATGCCACTGGTTCCTGATATCATTGATCCCTGATATCACTGGTTCTTGATGTCATTGGTTCCTGTTGTCACTGGTTCCTGATATCATTGATCCTGATATCACTGGTTCTTGATGTCATTGATTCCTGATGTCACTGTTTCCTCATATCATGGATCCCTGATCTCATTGACCCATGATATCACGAGTTCCTGATATCATTGGTTCCGATGTCACTGGATCCCGATGTCACTGGATCCTAATGTCATTGGTTCCTGATGTCATTGGTTGCTGCTGTCACTGGTTCCAGATGACATTGATTCCTGATGTCACTGGACCTTGATGTCATTGGTTCCTGATGTCACTGGTTCCTGATGTCACTGGTTCCTGATGTCATTGGTTCCAGGTGTCACTGGTACCTGTTGTCACTGGTTCCTGATATCTTTGATCCCTGATATCATTGGTTCCAGATGTCACTGGTTCCCGATATCATTGGTTCCTGATATCATGGATCCCTGATCTCATTGATCCCTGATATTATTGACCCCTGATATCAATAGTTCCTGATATCATTGGTTCCGATGTCACTGGATCCCGATGTCACTGGATCCTAATGTCACTGGTTCCTGATGTCATTGATTCCTGGTATCACTGGTTCCTGTTGTCACTGCTTCTTGATATCGTTGATCCCTGCTCTCGTTGGTTACTGATGTCATTGAATCCTGATGTCATTGGTTCTTTATGCCAATGGTTCCTGATATCATTGATTCCTGATATCACTGGTTCCTGATATCACTCGTTCTTGATGTCATTGGTTCCTGATATCACTGATTCTTGATGTCATTGGTTCCTGATGTCACTGGTTCCTGATATCATTGATTCCTGATATCATTGATTCCTGATGTCACTGGTTCCCGCTCTCGTTGGTTCCTGATGTCATTGGTTCCTAATGTCATTGGTTCTTGATGCCACTGGTTCCTGATATCATTGATCCCTGATATCACTGGTTCCTGATATCACTGGTTCTTGATGTCATTGGTCCCTGTTGTCACTGGTTCCTGATCTCATTGACCCCTGATATCAGTAGTTCTTGATATCATTGGTTCCGATTTCACTGGATCCTAATGTCATTGGTTCCTGATGTCATTGGTTGCTGCTGTCACTGGTTCCAGATGACATTGATTCCTGATGTCACTGGATCTTGATGTCATTGGTTCCTGGTGTGACGGTATCCTGATGTCATTGGTTGCTGTTGTCACTGGTTCCTGATCTCATTGACCCCTGATATCACTAGTTCTTGATATCATTGGTTCCGATTTCACTGGATCCTAATGTCATTGGTTCCTGATATCACTGGTTCTTGATGTCATTGGTCCCTGTTGTCACTGGTTCCTGATCTCATTGACCCCTGATATCAGTAGTTCTTGATATCATTGGTTCCGATTTCACTGGATCCTAATGTCATTGGTTCCTGATGTCATTGGTTGCTGCTGTCACTGGTTCCAGATGACATTGATTCCTGATGTCACTGGATCTTGATGTCATTGGTTCCTGGTGTGACGGTATCCTGATGTCATTGGTTCCCAATGTCACTGATTCCTGATATCATTGGTTCCTGATGTCACTGGTTCCTGATATCATTGGTTCCTGAGATCATTGGTTCCCAATGTCACTGATTCCTGATATGATTGGTTCCTGATATCATTGGTTCCTGAGATCATTGGTTCCCAATGTCACTGGTTCCTGATATCATTGGTTCCTGATGTCACTGTTTCCTGATGTCATTGGTTCCTGAGATCATTGGTTCCCAATGTCACTGATTCCTGATATCATTGGTTCCTGATGTCACTGGTTCCTGATATGATTAGTTCCTGATGTCACTGTTTCCTGATGTCACTGGTTCCTGATCTAACTGAATCCTACTGTCACTGTATCCTGATATCATTGATCCCTGATGTCATTGGTTCGTGATGTCACTGGTTCGCGATGACACTTGTTCCTGATATCATTGGTTCCCAATGTCACTGGTTCCTGATATCATTGGTTCCTGATGTCACTGTTTCCTGATGTCATTGGTTCCTGAGATCATTGGTTCCCAATGTCACTGATTCCTGATATCATTGGTTCCTGATGTCACTGGTTCCTGATGTCACTGTTTCCTGATGTCACTGGTTCCTGATCTAACTGAATCCTACTGTCACTGTATCCTGATATCATTGATCCCTGATGTCATTGGTTTGTGATGTCACTGGTTCGCGATGACACTTGTTCCTGATATCATTGGTTCCTGATGTCACTGGTTTGTGATGTCACTGGTTCCTGATGTCATTGATCCTTGATATCATTGGTTCCTGATGTCATTGATTCCTGCTGTCACTGTTTCCTGATGTCATTGGTTCCTGATGTCATTGATTCCTGCTGTCACTGTTTCCTGATGTCATTGGTTCCTGATGTCACTGATCCCTGATATCATTGGTTCCTGATGTCACTGGTTTGTGATGTCACTGGTTCCTGATGTCATTGATTCCTGATGTCACTGTTTCCTGATGTCATTGGTTCCTGATGTCATTGGTCCCTGATGTCATTGTTTCCTGATGTCATTGGTTCCTGATGTCATTGAATCCTGATTTCATTGGTTCTTGATGCCACTGGTTCCTGATATCATTGATCCCTGATATCACTGGTTCTTGATGTCATTGATTCCTGATGTCACTGATTCTTGATGTCATTGGTTCCTGACGTCACTGGTTCCTGATGTCATTGGTTCCTGATGTCATTGGTTCCTGATGTCACTGGTTCCTGATGTCACTGGTTACCGATCTCGTTGGTTCCTGATGTCATTGGTTCCTGATGTCATTGATCCCTGTTATCATTGGTTCCTGATGTCATTGGTTCCTGATATCATTGAATCCTGATGTCATTGGTTCTTGATGCCACTGGTTCCTGATATCATTGATCCCTGATATCACTGGTTCTTGATGTCATTGGTTCCTGTTGTCACTGGTTCCTGATATCATTGATCCTGATATCACTGGTTCTTGATGTCATTGATTCCTGATGTCACTGTTTCCTCATATCATGGATCCCTGATCTCATTGACCCATGATATCACGAGTTCCTGATATCATTGGTTCCGATGTCACTGGATCCCGATGTCACTGGATCCTAATGTCATTGGTTCCTGATGTCATTGGTTGCTGCTGTCACTGGTTCCAGATGACATTGATTCCTGATGTCACTGGATCTTGATGTCATTGGTTCCTGATGTCACTGGTTCCTGATGTCATTGGTTCCAGGTGTCACTGGTTCCTGTTGTCACTGGTTCCTGTTGTCACTGGTTCCGGACATCATTGGTTCCTGATATCATGGATCCCTGATATTATTGACCCCTGATATCAATAGTTCCTGATATCATTGGCTCCGATGTCACTGGATCCCGATGTCACTGGATCCTAATGTCACTGGTTCCTGATGTCATTGATTCCTGGTATCACTGGTTCCTGTTGTCACTGCTTCTTGATATCGTTGATCCCTGCTCTCGTTGGTTCCTGATGTCATTGATCCCTGATGTCATTGGTTCCTGATATCATTGAATCCTGATGTCATTGGTTCTTTATGCCAATGGTTCCTGATATCATTGATTCCTGATATCACTGGTTCCTGATATCACTCGTTCTTGATGTCATTGATTCCTGATGTCGCTGTTTCCTCATATCATAGATCCCTGATCTCATTGACCCCTGATATCACCAGTTCCTGATATCATTGGTTCCGATGTCACTGGATCCTAATGTCATTGGTTCCTGATGTCATTGGTTGCTGCTGTCACTGGTTCCAGATGACATTGATTCCTGATGTCACTGGATCTTGATGTCACTGGTTCCTGGTGTGACGGTATCCTGATGTCATTGGTTCCTGAGATCATTGGTTCCCAATGTCACTGATTCCTGATATCATTGGTTCCTGATGTCATTGATCCCTGATGTCATTGGGTCCTGATATCATTGAATCCTGATGTCATTGGTTCTTTATGCCACTGGTTCCTGATATCACTGGTTCTTGATGTCATTGGTCCCTGTTGTCACTGGTTCTTGATATCATTGATCCTGATATCACTGGTTCTTGATGTCATTGATTCCTGATGTCACTGTTTCCTCATATCATGGATCCCTGACCTCATTGACCCGATATCACTAGTTCCTGATGTCATTGGTTCCTGATGTCATTGTTTCCTGTTGTCACTGGTTCCTGATCTCATTGACCCCTGATATCAGTAGTTCTTGATATCATTGGTTCCGATTTCACTGGATCCTAATGTCATTGGTTCCTGATGTCATTGGTTGCTGCTGTCACTGGTTCCAGATGACATTGATTCCTGATGTCACTGGATCTTGATGTCATTGGTTCCTGGTGTGACGGTATCCTGATGTCATTGGTTCCCAATGTCACTGATTCCTGATATCATTGGTTCCTGATGTCACTGGTTCCTGATATCATTGGTTCCTGAGATCATTGGTTCCCAATGTCACTGATTCCTGATATCATTGGTTCCTGATGTCACTGGTTCCTGATATCATTGGTTCCTGATGTCACTGTTTCCTGATGTCATTGGTTCCTGAGATCATTGGTTCCAATGTCACTGATTCCTGATATGATTAGTTCCTGATGTCACTGTTTCCTGATGTCACTGGTTCCTGATCTAACTGAATCCTACTGTCACTGTATCCTGATATCATTGATCCCTGATGTCATTGGTTTGTGATGTCACTGGTTCGCGATGACACTTGTTCCTGATATCATTGGTTCCTGATGTCACTGGTTTGTGATGTCACTGGTTCCTGATGTCATTGATCCTTGATATCATTGGTTCCTGATGTCATTGATTCCTGCTGTCACTGTTTCCTGATGTCATTGGTTCCTGATGTCATTGATTCCTGCTGTCACTGTTTCCTGATGTCATTGGTTCCTGATGTCACTGATCCCTGATATCATTGGTTCCTGATGTCACTGGTTTGTGATGTCACTGGTTCCTGATGTCATTGATTCCTGATGTCACTGTTTCCTGATGTCATTGGTTCCTGATGTCATTGGTCCCTGATGTCATTGTTTCCTGATGTCATTGGTTCCTGATGTCATTGAATCCTGATTTCATTGGTTCTTGATGCCACTGGTTCCTGATATCATTGATCCCTGATATCACTGGTTCTTGATGTCATTGATTCCTGATGTCACTGATTCTTGATGTCATTGGTTCCTGACGTCACTGGTTCCTGATGTCATTGGTTCCTGATGTCATTGGTTCCTGATGTCACTGGTTCCTGATGTCACTGGTTACCGATCTCGTTGGTTCCTGATGTCATTGGTTCCTGATGTCATTGATCCCTGTTATCATTGGTTCCTGATGTCATTGGTTCCTGATATCATTGAATCCTGATGTCATTGGTTCTTGATGCCACTGGTTCCTGATATCATTGATCCCTGATATCACTGGTTCTTGATGTCATTGGTTCCTGTTGTCACTGGTTCCTGATATCATTGATCCTGATATCACTGGTTCTTGATGTCATTGATTCCTGATGTCACTGTTTCCTCATATCATGGATCCCTGATCTCATTGACCCATGATATCACGAGTTCCTGATATCATTGGTTCCGATGTCACTGGATCCCGATGTCACTGGATCCTAATGTCATTGGTTCCTGATGTCATTGGTTGCTGCTGTCACTGGTTCCAGATGACATTGATTCCTGATGTCACTGGATCTTGATGTCATTGGTTCCTGATGTCACTGGTTCCTGATGTCATTGGTTCCAGGTGTCACTGGTTCCTGTTGTCACTGGTTCCTGTTGTCACTGGTTCCGGACATCATTGGTTCCTGATATCATGGATCCCTGATATTATTGACCCCTGATATCAATAGTTCCTGATATCATTGGCTCCGATGTCACTGGATCCCGATGTCACTGGATCCTAATGTCACTGGTTCCTGATGTCATTGATTCCTGGTATCACTGGTTCCTGTTGTCACTGCTTCTTGATATCGTTGATCCCTGCTCTCGTTGGTTCCTGATGTCATTGATCCCTGATGTCATTGGTTCCTGATATCATTGAATCCTGATGTCATTGGTTCTTTATGCCAATGGTTCCTGATATCATTGATTCCTGATATCACTGGTTCCTGATATCACTCGTTCTTGATGTCATTGATTCCTGATGTCGCTGTTTCCTCATATCATAGATCCCTGATCTCATTGACCCCTGATATCACCAGTTCCTGATATCATTGGTTCCGATGTCACTGGATCCTAATGTCATTGGTTCCTGATGTCATTGGTTGCTGCTGTCACTGGTTCCAGATGACATTGATTCCTGATGTCACTGGATCTTGATGTCACTGGTTCCTGGTGTGACGGTATCCTGATGTCATTGGTTCCTGAGATCATTGGTTCCCAATGTCACTGATTCCTGATATCATTGGTTCCTGATGTCATTGATCCCTGATGTCATTGGGTCCTGATATCATTGAATCCTGATGTCATTGGTTCTTTATGCCACTGGTTCCTGATATCACTGGTTCTTGATGTCATTGGTCCCTGTTGTCACTGGTTCTTGATATCATTGATCCTGATATCACTGGTTCTTGATGTCATTGATTCCTGATGTCACTGTTTCCTCATATCATGGATCCCTGACCTCATTGACCCGATATCACTAGTTCCTGATATCATTGGTTCCGATGTCACTGGATCCCGATGTCACTGGATCCGAATGTCATTGGTTGCTGCTGTCACTGGTTCCAGATGACATTGATTCCTGATGTCACTGGATCTTGATGTCATTGGTTCCTGATGTCACTGGTTCCTGGTGTCACTGGTTCCTGATGTCACTGGTTCCAGGTGTCACTGGTTCCTGTTGTCACTGGTTCCTGATATCATTGATCCCTGATATCATTGATTCCTGTTGTCACTGGTTCCTGATATCATTGGTCCCTGATCTCATTGATCCCTGATATCATTGACCCCTGATATCAATAGTTCCTGATTTCATTGTTTCCGATGTCACTGGATCCTGATGTCACTGGATCCTAATGTCACTGGTTCCTGATGTCATTGATTCCTGTTGTCACTGCTTCTTGATATCATTGATCCCTGATATCACTGGTTCCTGATATCACTCGTTCTTGATGTCATTGGTCCCTGTTGTCACTGGTTCCTGATATCATTGATCCTGATATCACTGGTTCTTGATGTCATTGATTCCTGATGTCACTGTTTCCTCATATCATGGATCCCTGATCTCATTGACCCCTGATATCACTAGTTCCTGATATCATTGGTTCCGATGTCACTGGATCCTAATGTCATTGGTTGCTGCTGTCACTGGTTCCAGATGACATTGATTCCTGATGTCACTGGATCTTCATGTCATTGGTTCCTGATGTCACTGGTTCCTGGTGTGACGGTATCCTGATGTCATTGGTTCCTGAGATCATTGGTTCCCAATGTCACTGATTCTTGATATCATTGGTTCCTGATGTCACTGGTACCTGATATCATTGATCCCTGATATCATTGGTTCCTGATGTCACTGGTTCCCCCCTCTCATTGGTTCCTGATGTCATTGGTTCCTGATGTCAGTGGTTCCTGATGTCACTGGTTCCTGATATCATTGATCCCTGATGTCATTGGTTCCTGGTGTCACTGGTTCCTGATCTCATTGATCCTGATATCACTAGTTCCTGATGTCATTGGTTAGGTGATATCATTGGATCCTGATGTCATTGGTTCTTGAATGCCAATGGTTCCTGATATCACTGGTTCTTGATGTCATTGGTTCCTGGTGTCACTGGTTCCTGATGTCATTGGTTCCAGGTGTCACTGGTTCCTGATGTCATTGGTTCCAGGTGTCACTGGTTCCTGATGTCATTGGTTCCAGGTGTCACTGGTTCCTGTTGTCACTGGTTCCTGATATCATTGATCCCTGATATCATTGGTTCCTGATGTCACTGGTTCCCGATATCATTGGTTCCTGATATCATGGATCCCTGATCTCATTGATCCCTGATATCATTGACCCCTGATATCAATAGTTCCTGATATCATTGGTTCCGATGTCACTGGATCCCGATGTCATTGGATCCTAATGTCATTGGTTCCTGATGTCATTGGTTGCTGCTGTCACTGGTTCCAGATGACATTGATCTCTGATGTCACTGGATCTTGATGTCATTGGTTCCTGATATCACTGATTCTTGATGTCATTGGTTCCTGATGTCACTGGTTCCTGATGTCATTGGTTCCTGTTGTCACTGGTTCCTGATATCATTGATCCCTGATATCATTGGTTCCTGATGACACTGGTTCCCGCTCTGGTTGGTTCCTGATGTCATTGGTTCCTGATGTCGTTGATCCCTGATATCATTCGTTCCTGATGTCATTGATTCCTGATATCATTGAATCCTGATGTCATTGGTTCTTGATGCCACGGGTTCCTGATATCATTGATCCCTGATATCACTGGTTCCTAATATCACTGGTTCTTGATGTCATTGGTCCCTGTTGTCACTGGTTCCTGATATCATTGATCCTGATATCACTGGTTCTTGATGTCATTGATTCCTGATGTCACTGTTTCCTGATCTCATTGACCCCTGATATCACTAGTTCCTGATATCATTGGTTCCGATTTCACTGGATCCTAATGTCATTGGTTCCTGATGTCATTGGTTGCTGCTGTCACTGGTTCCAGATGACATTGATTCCTGATGTCACTGGATCTTGATGTCATTGGTTCCTGGTGTGACGGTATCCTGATGTCATTGGTTCCCAATGTCACTGATTCCTGATATCATTGGTTCCTGATGTCACTGGTTCCTGATATCATTGGTTCCTGATGTCAGTGGTTCCTGATGTCACTGTTTCCTGATGTCATTGGTTCCTGGTGTCAGTTTCCTGATCTAACTGAATCCTGATGTCATTGGTTCCTGATCTAACTGAATCCTGGTGTCACTGTATCCTGATATCATTGATCCCTGATGTCATTGGTTCGTGATGTCACTGGTTTGCGATGTCACTTGTTCCTGATATCATTGATTCCTGATGTCACTGGTTCCTGATGTAATTGATCCCTGATGTCATTGGTTCCTGATGTCACTGGTTTGTGATGTCACTGGTTCCTGATATCATTGATTCCTGATGTCACTGGTTCCTGATGTAATTGATCCCTGATGTCATTGGTTCCTGATGTCACTGGTTTGTGATGTCACTGGTTCCTGATATCATTGGTTCCTGATGTCATTGGTCCCTGATATCATTGGTTCCTGATATCACTGGTTTGTGATGTCACTGGTTCCTGATATCATTGGTTCCTGATGTCATTGGTTCCTGATATCATTGGTTCCTGATATCATTGATTCCTGATGTCACTGTTTCCTGATGTCATTGATCCCTGATGTCATTGGTTCCTGATGTCACTGGTTTGTGATGTCACTGGTTCCTGATATCATTGGTTCCTGATGTCATTGGTCCCTGATATCATTGGTTCCTGATATCGCTGGTTTGTGATGTCACTGGTTCCTGATATCATTGGTCCCTGATATCATTGGTTCCTGATATCACTGGTTTGTGATGTCACTGGTTCCTGATATCATTGATTCCTGATGTCACTGTTTCCTGATGTCATTGATCCCTGATGTCATTGGTTCCTGATGTCACTGGTTTGTGATGTCACTGGTTCCTGATATCATTGGTTCCTGATGTCATTGGTCCCTGATATCATTGGTTCCTGATATCACTGGTTTGTGATGTCACTGGTTCCTGATATCATTGGTTCCTGATGTCATTGGTTCCTGATGTCACTGTTTCCTGATGTCATTGGTTCCTGATGTCATTGGTTCCTGATATCATTGATCCCTGATATCACTGGTTCTTGATGTCATTGGTCCCTGTTGTCACTGGTTCCTGATATCATTGATCCTGATATCACTGGTTCTTGATGTCATTGATTCCTGATGTCACTGTTTCCTCATTTCATGGATCCCTGATCTCATTGACCCCTGATATCACTAGTTCCTGATATCATTGGTTCCGATGTCACTGGATCCCGATGTCACTGGATCCTAATGTCATTGGTTGCTGCTGTCACTGGTTCCAGATGACATTGATTCCTGATGTCACTGGATCTTGATGTCATTGGTTCCTGATGTCACTGGTTCCTGGTGTGACGGTATCCTGATGTCATTGGTTCCTGAGATCATTGGTTCCCAATGTCACTGTTTCCTGATATCATTGGTTCTCAATGTCACTGATTCCTGATATCATTGGTTCCTGATGTCACTGGTTCCTGATATCATTGGTTCCTGATATCATTGATCCCTGATGTCATTGGTTATTGATGTCACTGGTTCCTGGTGTGACGGTATCCTGATGTCATTGGTTCCTGAGATCATTGGTTCTCAATGTCACTGATTCCTGATATCATTGGTTCCTGATGTCACTGGTTCCTGATATCATTGGTTCCTGATGTCACTGTTTCCTGATGTCATTGGTTCCTGATCTAACTGAATCCTGCTGTCACTGTATCCTGATATCATTGATCCATGATGTCATTGGTTCATGATGTCACTGGTTCGCGATGTCACTTGTTCCTGATATCATTGATTCCTGCTGTCACTGGTTCCTGATGTCATTGATCCCTGATATCATTGGTTCCTGATGTCACTGGTTTGTGATGTCACTGGTTCCTGATGTCATTGATCCTTGATATCATTGGTTCCTGATGTCATTGATTCCTGATATCATTGGTTCCTGATGTCATTGGTTCCTGATATCATTGATCCCTGATATCACTGGTTCTTGATGTCATTGGTTCCTGATATCACTGATTCTTGATGTCATTGGTTCCTGACGTCACTGGTTCCTGATGTCATTGGTTCCTGGTGTCACTGGTTCCTGTTGTCACTGGTTCCTGATGTCACTGGTTCCTGATGTCACTGGTTCCCGCTCTCGTTGGTTCCTGATGTCATTGGTTCCTGATGTCATTGATCCCTGTTATCATTGGTTCCTGATGTCATTGGTTCCTGTTGTCACTGGTTCCTGATGTCACTGGTTCCTGATGTCACTGGTTCCCGCTCTCGTTGGTTCCTGATGTCATTGGTTCCTGATGTCATTGATCCCTGTTATCATTGGTTCCTGATGTCATTGGTTCCTGATGTCATTGATCCCTGTTATCATTGGTTCCTGATGTCATTGGTTCCTGTTGTCACTGGTTCCTGATGTCACTGGTTCCTGATGTCACTGGTTCCCGCTCTCGTTGGTTCCTGATGTCATTGGTTCCTGATGTCATTGATCCCTGTTATCATTGGTTCCTGATGTCATTGGTTCTTGATGCCACTGGTTACCGATCTCGTTGGTTCCTGGTGTCATTGGTTCCTGATGTCATTGATCCCTGTTATCATTGGTTCCTGATGTCATTGGTTCCTGATATCATTGATCCCTGATATCACTGGTTCTTGATGTCATTGGTTCCTGTTGTCACTGGTTCCTGATATCATTGATCCTGATATCACTGGTTCTTGATGTCATTGATTCCTGATGTCACTGTTTCCTCATATCATGGATCCCTGATCTCATTGACCCCTGATATCACTAGTTCCTGATTTCATTGGTTCCAATGTCACTGGATCCCAATGTCACTGGATCCTAATGTCATTGGTTCCTGATGTCATTGGTTGCTGCTGTCACTGGTTCCAGATGACATTGATTCCTGATGTCACTGGATCTTGATGTCCTTGGTTCCTGATGTCACTGGATCCTGATGTCATTGGTTCCTGATGTCACTGGTTCCTGGTGTCACTGTATCCTGATATCATTAGCTCCTGCTGTCATTGGTTCCTGATATCACTGGTTCCCAATGTCACTGATTCCTGATATCATTGATCCCTGATATCATTGGTTCCTGATGTCACTGGATCTTGATATCATTGGTTCCTGATGTCATTGGTTCCTGGTGACACTGGTTCCTGTTGTCACTGGTTCCTGATGTCACTGGTTCCCGCTCTCGTTGGTTCCTGATGTCATTGGTTCCTGATGTCATTGATCCCTGTTATCATTGGTTCCTGATGTCATTGGTTCCTGATATCATTGAATCCTGATGTCATTGGTTCCTGATGTCACTGGTTCCTGGTGTCACTGTATCCTGATATCATTAGCTCCTGCTGTCATTGGTTCCTGATATCACTGGTTCCCAATGTCACTGATTCCTGATATCATTGATCCCTGATATCATTGGTTCCTGATGTCACTGGATCCTGATGTCATTGGTTCCTGATGTCACTGGTTCCAGATGACATTGACTCCTGATGTCATTGATTCCTGATGTCACTGAATCCTGATCTAACTGAATCCTGATGTCGCTGGTTCCTGGTCTCACTGTATCCTGATATCATTAACTCCTGGTGTCATTGGTTCCTGATATCATTGGTTCGTGATGTCACTGGTTCGTGATGTCACTGGTTCCTGATGTCATTGACCCCTGATTTCACTGAATCCGGATGCCACTGGTTCCTGATGACACTGGTCCCTGATATCATTGATTCCTGATGTCACTGGTTCCTGATATCATTGGTTCGTGATGTCACTGGTTCCTGATATCATTGATTCCTGATGTCACTGGTTTGTGATGTCATTGATCCCTGAAATCACCAGTTCCTGATGTCTTTCGTTCCTAGTTTCAATCCTTGCAAACACCACTGTAATATTAAGGCACTATGAATGCAATATTATTGTTGTTTGATTTATTTCTTCATTGATCCTGAGATGACCCACCAACCACACACCTGCACATCTGTAAGGGGCCACCTACTTCCACCTCCATAACATCACCCATTGCTACCCTGGTTCAGATGATCAGCTGCCACAACCCTCATGCATCCCGTCATTACCCCGACTTGACCATTCCAATACACTATCGCCTCCCCCACATTCCACCCTCCGTAAACTTCAACTCATCCTGAACTCTACAGCTGTTCGCCCCGTGTCCTAACTCTCACCCGTTCCCCCTCCCTCTGCACGCTGACCTACAGCGGCTCCCAGTCTGGCAGTGCCTCGATTTTAAAATTCACATCCTTGTTTTCGAGTCCTTCGTCCCCTCCCTAACTCTGTAACCTCCTCCAGTCCCCTACAACCCTCCCTATCTCTGCAACCTCCTCCAGTCCCCTACAACCCTCCCTGTCTCTGTAACCTCCTCCAGTCCCCGACTACCCTCCCTAACTTTGTAACCTCCTCCAGAACCTCCAACCCTCCCTATCTCTGTAACCTACTCCAGAACCTACAACCCTCCCTATCTCTGAAACCTCCTCCACTCCCGTACAACCTTCCCTATCTCTGTAACCTCCTCCAGGCCCCTACAACCTATTTCTGCAATTTTGTCCAGCCGCTACAACCCTCCCCACCTCTGTAACCTCCTCCAGCCCCTACAACCCTCCCTATCTCTGTAACGTCCTCCAGCCCCTACAACCCTATCGCTGTAGCCTCCTCCAGCCCCTACAACCCCCCCATCTCTGTAACCTCCTCCAGCCCCCTACAACCCTATCGCTGTAACGTCCTCCAGCCCCTACAACCCCCCCCCCCAACATCTCTGTAACCTCCTCCAGCCCCCTACAACCCTCCCTATCTCTGTAACCACCTCCAGCCCCCTACAACCCTCCACGATCTCTGCTCTCCTCCACTCCCGGCCTCTTGACCGTCCCCCGATTCCCATCGCTTCGCCACTGGCGGCCGTGCCTTCGGCCGCCTGGGGGCCCCGAGCTCTGGAATTCCCTCCCTAAACCTCTCCGCCTCTCTCCCTTTCTCTCCTCCTGTAAGAAGTGTAGTGGACCGGAGTGCATGCCCACAGACCCCTGAAGGTGGCCGGGTAAGTTGGTAATGGCGCCTTCCGGGTTCCCTTCCTTTCTTAGCTGAGGCGCAGAATGTAAGAGTGGGGAGGTTACACTGCTCCTGTGTAAAATACCCGTTTCACCGCAGCTAGTGTACTGCCTGCAGTTCCTGACAGCGCATTCCAGGAAGGGTGTGATCGCACGAGAGAGGGTACAGGGGGAGATTTACGAGGGCAACAGTGCGGACGATAAGGGTCACAGATAGTACAGGGTTGTTTTCCCTGGGGCAAAGGAGATTAGGGGAAGATTTAATAGAGGCGTACAAGTATTGTGCTACTTCCAGTGAAGAGGCCGTTTGGCCCATCTTCTCTGTACTAGTGCTTCGGCTCCACAGTCGCTGAACACTTCTGGCACTGATTAGCTGGAAGCCTCATACTCCACAGGCAGCTCCTGGCTGGGTCGTCACTGTCCTCTTCGGCCAGGAAATCCACCGACCTTACCCGATCTGGCCTCTGCGTGACTCCAGGCACCGCCACCACCCCCCTCCTCCCTCTCAACCCGAGCCCACACCTCCCCACCCCTCCCTCTCACCCATCAACATCTCCTCCCGTTTCACTCTCCCTCATATCTTTATTCAGCTACCTCCCCTCAAATGCACCTATGCTATTTGCCTGTGCACGGTGCTCCCAGTGTGGTCTAACTGAGGGATATGGAGAGCGGAACTGTGCACGGTGCTCCCGGTGTGGTCGAACCCAGGGATATGGAGAGCGGAACTGTGCCCAGTGCTCCCAGTGTGGTCTAACCCAGGGATATGGAGAGCGGAACTGTGCACAGTGCTCCCAGTGTGGTCTAACTGAGGGATATGGAGAGCGGAATTGTGCACGGTGCTCCCAGTGTGGTCTAACCGAGGGATATGGAGAGCGGAACTGTGCACGGTGCTCCCAGTGTGGTCTGAGGGATATGGAGAATGGAACTGTGCACAGTGCTCCGAGTGTGGTCTAACTGAGGGATATGGAGAGCGGAACTGTGCACAGTGCTCCCAGTGTGGTCTAACTGAGGGATAGGGAGAGTGGAACTGTGCACAGTGCTCCCAGTGTGGTCTAACCGAGGGATATGGAGAGCGGAACTGTGCACAGTGCTCCCAGTGTGGTCCAACCGAGGGATATGGAAAGCGGAACTGTGCACAGTGCTCCCAGTGTGGTCTAACTGAGGGATATGGAGAGCAGAACTGTGCACAGTGCTCCCAGTGTGGTCTAACCGAGGGATATGGAGACCGGAACTGTGCACAGTGCTCCCAGTGTGGTCTAACTGAGGGATATGGAGTCTGGAACTGTGCACAGTGCTCCCAGTGTGGTCTAACTGAGCGATATGGAGACTGGAACTGTGCACAGTGCTCCCAGTGTGGTCTAACTGAGCAATATGGAGACTGGAACTGTGCACAGTGCTCCCAGTGTGGTCTGAGGGATATGGAGAGCGGAGCTGTGCACAGTGCCTCCAGTGTGGTCTAACCGAGGGATATGGAGAGCGGAACTGTGCACAGTGCTCCCAGTGTGGTCTAACCGAGGGATATGGAGAGTGGAACTGTGCACAGTGCTCCGTGTGTGGTCTAACTGAGGGATATGGAGACTGGAACTGTGCACAGTGCTCTGAGTGTGGTCTAACTGAGGGATATGGAGACTGGAACTGTGCACAGTGCTCCCAGTGTGGTCTAACTGAGGGATATGGAGAGCGGAACTGTGCACAGTGCTCCCAGTGTGGTCTAACTGAGGGATAGGGAGAGTGGAACTGTGCACAGTGCTCCCAGTGTGGTCTAACCGAGGGATATGGAGAGCGGAACTGTGCACAGTGCTCCCAGTGTGGTCCAACCGAGGGATATGGAAAGCGGAACTGTGCACAGTGCTCCCAGTGTGGTCCAACCGAGGGATGTGGAGAGCGGAACTGTGCACAGTGCTCCCAGTGTGGTCTAACTGAGGGATATGGTGAGCGGAATTCTGCACGGTGCTCCGAGTGTGGTCTAACTGAGGGATATGGAGTCTGGAACTGTGCACAGTGCTCCCAGTGTGGTCTAACTGAGCGATATGGAGACTGGAACTGTGCACAGTGCTCCCAGTGTGGTCTGAGGGATATGGAGAGCGGAACTGTGCACAATGCTCCCAGTGTGGTCTAACCGAGGGATATGGAGAATGGAACTGTGCACAGTGCTCCGAGTGTGGTCTAACTGAGGGATATGGAGACTGGAACTGTGCACAGTGCTCCCAGTGTGGTCTAACTGAGGGATATGGAGACTGGAACTGTGCACAGTGCTCTGAGTGTGGTCTAACTGAGGGATATGGAGACTGGAACTGTGCACAGTGCTCTGAGTGTGGTCTAACTGAGGGATATGGAGACTGGAACTGTGCACAGTGCTCTGAGTGTGGTCTAACTGAGGGATATGGAGAGCAGAACTGTGCACAGTGCTCCCAGTGTGGTCTAACTGAGGGATATGGAGAGCAGAACTGTGCACAGTGCTCCCATTGTGGTCCAACCGAGGGATATGGAGAGCAGAACTGTGCACAGTGCTCCCAGTGTGGTCCAACTGAGCTGATACGAATCCATTGCAACTTCTTGAGTCTTTTCCTCCGAAAATGCAGCCCACACAGCGTCAGGTCTCCTCGACACTGGTGCCAGACACATCCTGACATGTGACTCAAGAAATGGCGAGGTTACTGCGTGGGTGTTTTTCTTTATGTTTTATACAGAACTGTATTAAGACAGAACAGGCAGTGTTGGTGAACCGTAGTCCGATTTAACGGAACGCAGGGCCGGCTCCGGGGGTCCCGCGATGGAGGGAGGCCACGTCCGACCCGGATGATCTGGGGAACGGAGACTGGTCCTGCAGATCCTGCTGGGAGTTGTGCGCGTGGTATGTGGGGAGGTGAGGAGGGGGCGGAACGTGGGTGCATCGGACATGCCAACCGCATCTCACCCCCTCCTGCCACTCGGCTCTCTCCTCCCAGCCCCAGGCCGTCCCTCCGTCGGGCGAGGAGACCCCCCACCCCCCAACCTCGGGGGGGGGGGAGGGGCGGCTGCGAGAGGCAGGGTGTCGCGTTGCTGGAGGGTCTGGCGTTCCCGCCCGCTACTTCTTCTTCCGCTCCTGTGAACAGCGAGGGCAGAACCTGCGAGAGGAAGAGGAGAGGGAGGGAGGAGGGGGGAGGAGGAGGTGGGAATAGGGGTCAGGGATCAATCCCAGCAGACATGTCGCAAACCGGATCCGATTCCCAGCAGACCAATCGATCCCAGCAGACACGTCGCAAACCGGATCCGATTCCCACCAGACATCGCGGCCCCCCCAGCTGACCGATCGATCCCAGCTGACATCGCAAACTGGATCCGATTCCCAGCAGACGTTGCAGCTCCCCTCCCCACCAGCGACCGTTCAATCCCAGCACACATCGCAGCGCCCCCCCCCTCCCACCGACCGTTCAATCCCAGCAGACATCGGGGCCCACCCCTCCTCCCCCCGACCGTTCGATCCCAGCAGACAGCGCGGCCTCCCCCCCCACCGCTGACCGATCGATCCCAGTAGACGGTGTTAAATGGAGGATGGTAGACAATGGTGTTCCCCAAGGGTCAGTGCTGGGACCAAACTGGGGTTTTTTTTGCTCTATGTAAATAACTTGGGACATTGGAATGCAGCGCCGAATCTCAAAATTTGCCGACGATACCAAACCTGGAGCTGCGGCAAACAGAGAGGATGATACGACCCGCCTGCAACAGGACATAGATAGGCTGGCAGAATGGGCCGACAAGTGGCAGATGCAGTTTAATACTGACAAGTGTGAGGTGATGCACTTTGGCGGAAGGGATAGGGAGAGGCAATGCATAGACTTAATGGCACTGTTCTAAAGAGCGTGCAGGGACAGAGGGACCCGGGGGCGCACGTGCATCGATCTCTGAAGGCGGCAGGGACATATCGAGAGAGTGTTTGTAAAGCACATGGGATCTTGGGCTTCATAAATAGAGGCACAGAGTACAAAGGCAGGGAAGTTAAGCTGAACATTTATAAAGCTCTGGTTAGGCCCCAACCGGAGGACTGTGTCCAGTTGCAGCCGCCAGACGTCAGGAAGGATGTGAGGGTCCTTGAGAGGGTGCGGAGGATGGGAGGGGTTTTAGTTACAAGGTGAGGTTGAAAAAGCTGGGGCTGAGGAGATTGAGGGGGCGTTTGATGAGAGGTGTGACAAGATTATGACAGGCTTAGCTATTGCTCGAAAGAGAGCCAGCAGAGAGGTGATGGGCCGAACTGCCTTCTTCTGTGCCGTGCAGACTCTGTGGCTGTATGGCAGCGACCGATCCCAGCAGAATTCGCAGTGCCGCCACCAGCCTCCCTTCCCGCACCCCACGCCCAGTACGCCACTTCCCACCCCAGACACTTCCCTCCGATTCCCGGACGGCCACGCGAGGAGACAGGAGTCAGTTAGTCTCTCGACACTTACCATTTCCCTCTGGGTTTCGTGGTCAGGCCCACGCAGGCAAAGTGGAACCATTCAATGGAGCACTGCAGGACGGGGGTGTGGGGTGAGAGTGAGGGAGAGAGAGATAGAGGGGGGCAGAGAGACGGGAGGGAGAGTGGGGGGAGAGAGAGAGACGAGGAGAGAGAGGAGGACGAGAGGAGGGAGGGAAAGTGGGGCAGGGGGGAGAGAGAGAGGAGAGAGAAGGGGAGACAGAGGGGGAAGGGGGAAGGGGGAAGAGATGGGGAGAGAGAGTGGGGGAGAGAGAGGGAGAGTGAGAGAGAGGGGGGGGGGTGGAAGAGAGAGAGGGAGTAGAGGGAGGGGGACAGAGAGAGGGGGAAGAGAGAGAGAGATGGCGGGCAGAGAGAGAGTAAGGGGAAAGAGGGAGGGGGAAAGAGAGAGCGGAAGAGAGAGGAGGGAGTCAGGGCGGGGTGAAGAGAGATGGGGAAAAGAGGAGGGAGGGAGAGGAGGAGAGAGAGAGGGGGGGAGATGGGGGTAGAGTGAGGTGGAGGGGGGAAGAGATGGGGAGAGAGAAAGAGAGGCGGGAGGAAAGAGAGGGGTGGAAGAGAGGGAGGGAGGAGAGGGAGGGAGGAAGAGAGAGAGAGGGGGAGGGGGAGAGAGAGTGGGAGGTGGGGAGAGAGAGAAAGAGAGAGGGGGAGGGGGTAGAGATGGGAGGAGAGAGGGGGAGAGAGAGAGGAGGGGTGGGAGAAAGAGAAGGGGATACAGAGAGAGTGGGGAGAGAGAGAGGGGGAGCGAGAGAGAGTGGGGAGAGAGTGAGGGGGGAGAAAAGAGGAAGAGATGAGAGGGGAGGAAGAGAGTGAAGGGAAGAGAGAGGGGAGAGCAAGAGGGGGGGGAGAAGAGAGAGAGTGGGTATAGGGGGGGGTAGAGAGAGAAGGGGAGAGAGGGGGAGGGAGGGAAGAGATGGAGGGCAGAGAGAGGGAGAGAGAAAGGGAGGAAAAAGAAAGGGAGAGGTTAGAGTGGCAGGACAGCCAGTCAGTGCTGCTCCCCGACTCCCCCCAAGCTGCTCGGCCCCTCTCCCCGGCTGCCGTTTAACCACTGAGGCGGAGTGAGAATTTTACACTGAGCAGATCGAAGTGAGAAGTGACCCCCTCCCTCTCTCTCGATCGCTCCCTCCGCCCGTCTCTCCCACGCTCCTTCCTTCTCTCCCCTGGCACCCCCCCCATCCCCCACCCCTCTCCCAGTTGAAACCTCACCCGCAGGGCACCTCCTGCCTTTTCAGCCATCCCGCGCCCGACTGGGCAACTCGATTCCGCCCACTGCCCGTCCCCCCGATTGCTCCTCCCCGCCGCGTCACCCCGGAAGGAGGGCCGACTTACGTCTGGATTGTCGCAGCCGATCATTTCACCGTACGAAACCTGATGGCAGAGGCAATAGGTCGGCTCGTTGGGGTCCACTGGCATGTCGAGAACGTCCGAGGGATGTACGTTGCTGAAAGTGACTGATGGGGACACGTACTCGGCGCTGGGGTAGGCGAGGGAGAGAGGGAGAGGCAGTCAGAGATGCTAAAGTCGGGCACCGATACATCAGGATTGAGGCCTTTCGGCCCCTCAACACGCCTCCCAGCCCATCTCACACCTCGAGCCCCCCCCAACTCTCCCGCCCCTCTCCCCCTTTATCTGCTTAAACCCTCCCCCAACTCAGAACCCAGATCTCCCCCCGATTTCCAGCCACGACCAGTGAGTCTCCCCTGCACACTCCCTCATTCACCCCCCCTCTCCCTAACCCAGAAGTCACCGGACAGGGATCAGGAGCAGGAACCCGGGCTGATTCACCCCCCTCCTCCCTAACCCAGGGGTCACTGGACAGGGATCAGGAGCAGGAACCCGAGCTGATTCACCCCCTCCTCCCTAACCCACGGGTCACTGGACAGGGATCAGGAGCAGGAACCCGGGCTGATTCACCCCCCTCTCCCTAACCCAGGGGGTCACTGGACAGGGATCAGGAGCAGGAACCCGGGCTGATTCACTTCCCCCTCCCTAACCCAGGGGACAGTGGAAAGGGATCAGGAGCAGGAACCCGGGCAGATTCACCACTTCCCTAACCCAGGGGGACTGTGGACAGGGATCAGGAGCAGGAACCCGGGCTGATTCATCCTTCCCTAACCCAGGGGGACAGTGGACAGGGATCAGGAGCAGGAACCCGAGCTGATTCACCCCCCCCCCCTCCCTAACCCAGGGGTCACTGGACAGGATCAGGAGCAGGAACCCAAGCTGATTCACCCCTTCCCTAACCCAGGGGACAGTGGACAGGGATCAGGAGCAGGAACCCGGGCTGATTCTCCCTTCCCTAACCCAGGGGACAGTGGACAGGGTTCAGGAGCAGGAACCCGAGCTGATTCACACCCGCCTCCCTAACCCAGGGTGTCACTGGACAGGGATCAAGAGCAGGAACCCGGGCTGATTCACCCCCCCCTCCCTAACCCAGGGGGCACCGGACAGGGATCAGGAGCAGGAACCCGGGCTGATTCACCACCCTCCCTAACCCAGGGGCACCGGACATGGATCAGGAGCAGGAACCCGGGCTGATTCAGCCCCCCTCCCTAACCCAGGGGGCACCGGACAGGGATCAGGAGCAGGAACCTGGGCTGGTTCACGCCCCCCTCTCCCTAACCCAGGGGGCAGCGGACAGGGATCAGGAGCAGGAACTCGAGCTGATTCACCCCCCCCCTCCCTAACCCAGGGGTCACTGGACAGGGATCAGGAGCAGGAACCTGGGCTGATTCACCACCCCCCCCCTCCCTAACACAGGGGGTCACTGGACAGGGATCAGGAGCAGGAACCCGAGCTGATTCACCCCCCCCTCCCTAACCCAGGGGGTCACTGGACAGGGATCAGGAGCAGGAACCCGAGCTGATTCACCCCCCCTCCCTAACCCAGGGGGTCACTGGACAGGGATCAGGAGCAGGAACCCGAGCTGATTCATCCCCCCTCCTGCGCCAACCTCAGTCCTTTGCCATTTGACCTCTCTCTCCCCACCCCCCCGGCGACCCCAGAGACTCACGTGTGACTGATCTTCAGTTTCTTCTGTCCGTTTTTGGGGGTGTCATCGTCCGAACTCTTGACCTTTGACCTGGCCCGAGTGGCCTTTTTCTCCTTCTGACTCCGGCCTTCTGGGAGGAGCAAGAAGAGAGTGACCAATCACGGCTCGCGAACGCGTCGGAGAGTCAGTACTGAGGGAGAGCTGCGTGGTCGGAGGGTCAGTACTAAGGGAGCACCGCAACGTTGGAGGGTCAGTATTGAGAGAGTGCCACACTGTCGGAGGGTCAGTACTGAGGGAGCCCCGCACTGTAGGAGAGTCTGTACTGAGGGAGTGCCGCACTGTCGGAGGGTCAGTACTGAGGGAGCCCCGGACGGTCAGAGGGTCAGGACTGAGGAAGCTCCGCACTGTCGGAGGCTCAGTACTGAGGGAGCTCCGCGCGGTCGGAGGGTCATTACCGAGGGAGTGCCGCACTGTCGGAGGGTCAGTACTGAGGGAATGCCGCACTGTCGGAGGGTCAGTACTGAGGGAGCCCCGCACTGTAGGAGAGTCAGTACTGAGGGAGTGCCGCACTGTCGGAGGGTCACTACTGAGGGAGCGCCGCACTGTCAGAGGGTCAGTACTGAGGGAGCGCTGCACTGTCGGAGCGTCAGTACTGAGGGAGTGCTGCACTGTCGGAGGGTCAGTACTGAGGGAGCTCCGCACTGTCGGAGGGTCAGTACTGAGGGAGCTCCACACTGTAGGAGGGTCAGTACCGAGGGAGTGCCGCACTGTTGGAGGGTCAGTGTTGAGGGAGTGTCGCACTGTCGGAGGGTCAGTACCGAGGGTGTGCCGCACTGTCGGAGGGTCAATATTGAGGGCGTGCTGCACTGTCGGAGGGTCAGTACCAAGGGAGCGCCACACTGTTGGAGGGTCAGTACTGAGGGAGCTCCGCACTGTTGGAGGGTCAGTAATGAGGGAGCTCCACACTGTAGGAGGGTCAGTACCGAGGGAGTGCCGCACTGTTGGAGGGTCAGTGTTGAGGGAGTGTCGCACTGTCGGAGGATCAGTACCGAGGGAGTGCCGCACTGTCGGAGGGTCAGTACCGAGGGTGTGCCGCACTGTCGGAGGGTCAGTATTGAGGGCGTGCTGCACTGTGGGAGGGTCAGTACCGAGGGAGCGCCGCACTGTTGGAGGGTCAGTACAGAGAGAGTGCCGCACTGTCGGATGGTCAGTACCGAGGGAGCGCCGCACTGTTGGAGGGTCAGTACTGAGGGAGTGCCGCACTGTCGGACGGTCAGTACTGAGGGAGTGCCGCACTGTCGGACGGTCAGTACCGAGGGAGCGCCGCACTGTCGGAGGGTCAGTACTGAGGGAGCGCCGCTCTGTCGGAGGGTCAGTACCGAGGGAGTGCCGCACTGTCGGGACGGTCAGTACCGAGGGAGCGCCGCACTGTCGGACGGTCAGTACCGAGGGAGTGCAGCACTGTCGGAGGGTCAGTACCGAGAGAGCGCCGCTCTGTCGGAGGGTCAGTACCGAGCGAGTGCTGCACTGTCGGAGGGTCAGTACCGAGGGAGTGCAGCACTGTCGGATGGTCAGTACCGAGGGAGCGCCGCTCTGTCGGAGGGTCAGTACCGAGGGAATGCCGCACTGTCGGAGGGTCAGTACCGAGGGAGCGCCGCATTTGGAGGGTCAGTACCGAGGGAGTGCCGCACTGTCGGAGGGTCAGTACCGAGGGAGCGCCGCACTGTCAGAGGCGCCGGAGAGCCTTGCGAGCCGAACCTACTTCTTTTTCCCTTGCTGGATGAGCTGTCGTAGTCACTCGACTCGATCTGTTTCTCCTTGAGGTCGGCCTCGAAACGGGCCAGGTCTGTGTCCAGGCGGCGGATGTGTTTGTCCACCTAAGCCGGGGTATTGGAGGTGGAAGGCGGGGGCGGGGGTGCGAGGGGTTTAAAATAAAGCAGCATTAAATCCGGTGTCCTGTTTCCACCATGCACTTCACCACCACCAACCTCCCCCACCACAAGGGGAACTCACCCCGATCCGCAGCGCCCAGACACGCCGTCACTGCTGGGGCCCCCACCCCCGGACTTCTCCTCGACCCCTGACCCCCGCGCGCCCCCCCTCCCGACCTACCATCTCGTACGTCTGCATGGCCAGCTGGACTTTGTCGTCTCCGAACTCTTTGCACTTGCTGTAGGCTCCCTGGATCTGACGCACCAGCTCCACCTTCTGCTCGGAGGCCAGAGTGCGGGTGTTGCTCATGTATTCGCCCGCCAGTTTGTCGATCTCCGCCTTCAGGTCTGGAGGAGGAAGTGCAGGGGGAGGCGGTGGGGGAGAGGAGTTAGGAGGACAAAAGAACAGCAGGCGGCAGTGGGTGGGGGGGGGGGGGGTCCATCACCCACCAGCCCCCCCGTCTCACCCGCGCTCACTCCTCCCACCTCCCGATCCCAAAACCGGCCCCCTGAGGACTGGAGCAGGAGAGATGGCAAATGAGACACAGAGACAGACTGAGATAGAGAGACATTGAGACGACAGAGAGAGAGAGAGACAAAGAGAAACAGAGACAGAGAGAGACAGAGAGAGACAGA